>NC_134487.1:258785041-259085041 GCF_040206685.1 Ascaphus truei | reverse complement strand
AGACTGCCACAGTGCATACAACAGAAAACAGATCAAAACAAAAGCTGCTCACCTGAGCGATAACTAAACTTAGATATCCCTGACTCAGGGTTGGAAGTGGCTTTTCCACTTCCAACATCAAAACACGGTACTTTTGCAGTCTTACACAAATGAACAGAAAGATTGAACCTGTTTGGGGAAGAGGCTTCTCCCCTCTGTAGTTCAGCAGCCTTCCAGCCTCCTGGCTCTTGTGGGGAGACCAGAGCAAACAGGAAATCAGTCTTTCATACCTGATTCCTAATTAGCATGACAGGTGACAGAAATCAGGCAGCAGACAAACTCTGGTCTGGATCTCTCATCCCTCAGTTCCAGCGCTTGCCAAACTGTGGGATGGAGTGTATGTATTATAAGGCTGCACTCCCAGGCCAAACAGGATAGAAACTGTCTAGTATCCTGGGAGCCCTATATACGGAATTTATTACCATCCCCTGGTTTCTGTCACATATCCTCCCCCCCAGCTCAGACCTCGAGGGATGAGCGACCATGGATATTAGGGAGTGCATCCTTGACAACCCGTCAGCATTGCCATGTTTGTGCCCTGACCTGTGTTCCACAGAAAATTTAAAGGGTTGTAGGCTTAGGAACCACCTGGTCACTCTAGCATTCTTTTCCCTATTTTGACACATCCAGGTAAGGGGTGCATGATCTGTGACCAACCGGAATTTTCTCCCCAACAGGTAGTATTTGAGCGTCTCTACAGCCCACTTTATTGCGAGACACTCTTTCTCTACTATGGAGTAATTTTTCTCCTGGGGATTTAGTTTCCTACTTACAGTAAATAAAGGATGGGGTGCTCCTCACCTTGAGACTCCTGGGAGAGTACCGCCCCCAGCCCTACCTCAGATGCGTCGGTTTGGACTACGAACTCTTTGGAGAAGTCAGGTGTGACCAACACTGGTTGGGCACAGAGAGCTTCTTTCAGGCTTCTAAAGGCCTGTTCGGTTTCGGGGGACCACTTTACCATTAGCGGTCCTCTTGCTTTTGTGAGGTCAGTTAGTGGGGTTGCCTTAGTTGCAAAATTGGGAATAAACCTTCTATAGTACCCAATTAACCCCAAAAAGGTCCTTACTTGTTTTTTTGTAACTGGCCTTGGCCAATTTTGTATCGCCTCCACTTTGAGTGTTTGGGGTTTGAGTAAACCTCTGCCAATAGAATATCCCAGATACTTGGCCTCCTCCAGACCAATAGTGCATTTAGCGGGGTTAGCAGTTAGTCCAGCAGACCGGACTGCGTCAAGCACAGCTTGGACCTTTGGAAGGTGGGATTGCCAATCTTCACTATGGATTACCACATCATCCAGGTAGGCGGCAGCATACCGAGCATGTGGTTTTAAAATTTTATCCATCATTCTTTGGAATGTGGCGGGAGCTCCATGTAAGCCAAAAGGCAACACCTTATACTGAAAAAGGCCGTCTGGGGTTGAGAAGGCTGTCTTTTCTTTTGCCCTTTCTGTGAGGGGAACCTGCCAGTACCCTTTTGTTAGGTCTAGGGTTGTGAGATATCGGGCTTTGCCCAGTCTCTCTACAAGTTCATCTACCCTGGGCATAGGATAAGTATCAAATTTTGACACCGCGTTTAGTTTCCGGTAGTCATTACAAAACCTTGTTGTACCATCTGGCTTTGGGACTAAGACTATAGGGCTGTTCCACCCACTTTGGGATTCCTCAATTACACCTAGTTTTAGCATTTTTTTAACCTCTAAACTTATAGCCTTTCTTTTGGCCTCTGGGATTCGGTACGGTTTAAGGTTAACTCGGACCCCCGGTTCAGAGACTAGGTCATGTTCAATTACGCTAGTTCTACCTGGCCGTATAGAGAAGATTTCTTTGTTTCTTTTCACTAAATTCTGAACCTCTCGTTTCTGATGAACAGACAGGTTTTCAGCTATGCTAACCTCTGGGTCAGTTTCTTGATTCTCTGACGGACCTGGGGGTACTAGGGTTAACAAGACTTCTCTATCTTTCCAGGGCTTGAGTAGGTTTATATGGTAAATTTGCTCAGGTTTCCTCCTACCTGGCTGTCTTACCTTATAATTTACTTCTCCCACTCTTTCCAAGACCTCATATGGCCCATGCCATTTAGCAAGGAATTTACTCTCCACGGTGGGAACAAGAACTAGTACCCTATCACCTGGAGAAAAAATTCTGACCCTAGCACCCTTATTATATGTATTCCTCTGTGCTTCTTGAGCTTTCTCCATGTGTTCCCTCACTATGGGTAGGACTGCAGCAATGCGGTCCTGCATCTGGGCAACATGCTCTATTACACTTCTGTAAGGGGTAACCTCGTGTTCCCAAGTCTCTTTGGCTATATCCAGTAAGCCCCTTGGGTGTCGGCCATACAATAGTTCAAACGGGGAGAAGCCTGTGGATGATTGGGGAACTTCCCTAATGGCAAATAACAGGTACGGTAACAAACAATCCCAGTTTTTCCCATCTTTATCAACCGCCCGCCGTAACATGCTCTTTAAGGTTTTATTGAACCTTTCCACTAAACCATCTGTTTGTGGATGATAGACTGAGGTTCTGAGATGCTTGATTTTTAGGAGTTTACATAGCTCTTTCGTTACTTGGGACATAAATGGTGTTCCCTGGTCAGATAGAATCTCTTTAGGAATCCCGACCCGGGAAAACAGAACTACTAACTCTTTTGCTATGTTTTAATCTGAGGTGCTACGTAGGGGAACTGCCTCCGGATATCGGGTGGCATAATCTAATATTACCAATATATGCTGATGTCCCCTAGCAGACTTTATTAGGGGTCCTACTAGATCCATAGCAATCCGGTCAAATGGTACCTCTATTATGGGAAGGGGTACCAATGGGCTGCGGTACGCCTTGAACGGGGCGGTGATCTGACATTCTGGGCATGAGGAACAATAATTCGTAATTTCTGCCAGAACCCCAGGCCAATAGAAGCTTCGGAGAACCTTTTCTTTTGTCTTTTCCACCCCTAGGTGTCCCCCCAATGGATGACTATGTGCGAGGTGTAATACTACGTTACGGAATGTCCGTGGTACCAACAATTGTTTAGTTGTAACTGATTTCCTTTTATCAACCCGATATACTAGGTCGTTCTCTACCTCGAAGTAGGGGTAAGCAAGTGACCTATCTGGTTGGCCAGGAGTACTATTCTGGTCCCGTATATTTCCCCTTGCTACCGCTAATGTGGGGTCCTCCCACTGGGCCTTCTTAAAACTCCCAGGACTGACCTCTAGGTCAGCGAGGGTCTTATCCGGTTCTGGGTTGGTAAGTGTCTGCTCAACATCTTGATTTGGGGTATTCCCTACCAAAGTAGTGATGGGGAAGGGAATTTTACAGCACTCCTCCTTTTCCCCCTTCTTATTTGGGCCCTCGTCAACCTCCATTTCTGAAAAAGGGAAAGGATTTGTTTCTTCTAATACTTCGTTATGGTCCGCTATTGAACTCTGGGCGCTATTCTGAGCGGGGGACCACATTTTTAGAAAATGGGGAAAGTCGGTCCCTATTAACACATCATGTGCCAGTTTGGGTACAATACCCACCTTGAAATCTAAAGAACCAAACTCTGTTTCAAAAAAAACATCAACAGTGGAATATTCATGATTATCCCCATGTATACAACAAATTGCCACTCTTTGTGAACTGTTTCCCTGTTTCTTCTTAATGGGCAAGAGGTATTCGGACACTAGTGTGACCATGCTCCCAGAGTCAAGAAGTGCCCGAACCCTCTTACCATTAACCTTTACAAATGCCCACAGATGGTTATTCAAGGGGTCCTCTGGGCTAGGGCCCATACATTGGGACAACAGCGAATAAGGTTCCACGCTGTTGCATTGCATGGGCTCATCATTTAGTGGGCAGATTTTTGCTGTGTGGCCCCTCTCATGACAATTTACACATTTAGGTACATAGTCTGTGTCCCACTTAGAGCCTTTTCCCAGCTCCCCATGTTGGCTATTGCCCTTAGTGTGCGAACCACTGTTGCTGGTGCTGCGTGAAGGTGGTCGCCGCTCTTCAGCGCCCCTTAACCCCGGTACCCTTTTACCGTCTCTGGAAGAGTCCTGGAACCTCGGATAGTGGGGTTGCTCCACGACTGTGGGTTGCGGGTGCTCTTCTGCTGCATTGTACCTTTCTACGAGGGCCACAAGCTCATCCGCATTGTGGGGGTCACTCCGACTGACCCAACGGCGTAAGGCAGAGGGAAGTTTCCTCAAGAACTGGTCCATGACCAACCGTTCCACGATGTGACTGGCTGAGTTGATCTCGGGTTGTAGCCACTTCCGGGCGAGGTGGATGAGGTCATACATCTGGCTTCGGGTGGCTTTATCCATCGTGAAGGACCATGCGTGAAACCTTTGGGCGCGAACAGCCGTGGTTACGCCGAGGCGGGCGAGGATCTCGAACTTCAATTTTGCATAGACGTTAGCTTCGGCTGGCTCTAGATCAAAGTAAGCCTTCTGGGGTTCGCCGCTTAGGAAGGGTGCGATTAGACCAGCCCACTCAGCTTCTGGCCATCCCTCTCTCTGTGCCGTGCGTTCAAACGTGAGAAGATAGGCTTCCACATCATCCGAGGGTCCCATCTTCTGAAGGTAGTGGCTTGCCCTGGTCATTTTCGGAACTGGGGCTGCCACAGCCAGTGGAAGGTTACTGATAGTCCCCCTCAGGATCTCGAGTTCCTGCTGTAAGCCCTGAGCGAACCGCTGTTGCTCCTCTCTCAGCAAGCGGTTTGTCTCTTGCTGGTTTGCATTCGCGTTTTGCAGGGCTTCATTCGTCTGTTGCTGGTTTGCATTCGCCTGTTGCTGGTTGGCATTCACCTGTTGCTGGTTGGCATTAATCTCTTGCTGGGCTATTAGCAGCTGTTGCTGGGCTGCATTCGTCTGCTGCTGGTTTGCATTAGTTTCTTGCTGGGCTATTAACAGCTGTTGCTGGGTTTCATTCGTGTCTTTCTGGGCAGCGACATTGCGTACCAGTGCACCCACCACGTCTTCCATCTTGTTTGCAGAGGATGAAAAAAACTTTTTTTTTTTTTTTTTTTTTTCAAAGTTCTTCAACCCGCAGACCCCCTAGTGCTCTGCCCGCATTCTCCACCATATGTGACAAACGGCTTACTCCGGGGCTCCGTCGTTTGTCCGGGACTGTTTAGAACACGGTCTTTTAGGGTAGGTTAAATGATGAGGCGTCACGTACTGTTCCTTTAAACAGGCTATGCCTGGTTTATTCAGTCCCAGGCACTGAGACTGCCACAGTGCATACAACAGAAAACAGATCAAAACAAAAGCTGCTCACCTGAGCGATAACTTAACTTAGATATCCCTGACTCAGGGTTGGAAGTGGCTTTTCCACTTCCAACATCAAAACACGGTACTTTTGCAGTCTTACACAAATGAACAGAAAGATTGAACCTGTTTGGGGAAGAGGCTTCTCCCCTCTGTAGTTCAGCAGCCTTCCAGCCTCCTGGCTCTTGTGGGGAGACCAGAGCAAACAGGAAATCAGTCTTTCATACCTGATTCCTAATTAGCATGACAGGTGACAGAAATCAGGCAGCAGACAAACTCTGGTCTGGATCTCTCATCCCTCAGTTCCAGCGCTTGCCAAACTGTGGGATGGAGTGTATGTATTATAAGGCTGCACTCCCAGGCCAAACAGGATAGAAACTGTCTAGTATCCTGGGAGCCCTATATACGGAATTTATTACCATCCCCTGGTTTCTGTCACATATCCTCCCCCCCAGCTCAGACCTCGAGGGATGAGCGACCATGGATATTAGGGAGTGCATCCTTGACAACCCGTCAGCATTGCCATGTTTGTGCCCTGACCTGTGTTCCACAGAAAATTTAAAGGGTTGTAGGCTTAGGAACCACCTGGTCACTCTAGCATTCTTTTCCCTATTTTGACACATCCAGGTAAGGGGTGCATGATCTGTGACCAACCGGAATTTTCTCCCCAACAGGTAGTATTTGAGCGTCTCTACAGCCCACTTTATTGCGAGACACTCTTTCTCTACTATGGAGTAATTTTTCTCCTGGGGATTTAGTTTCCTACTTACAGTAAATAAAGGATGGGGTGCTCCTCACCTTGAGACTCCTGGGAGAGTACCGCCCCCAGCCCTACCTCAGATGCGTCGGTTTGGACTACGAACTCTTTGGAGAAGTCAGGTGTGACCAACACTGGTTGGGCACAGAGAGCTTCTTTCAGGCTTCTAAAGGCCTGTTCGGTTTCGGGGGACCACTTTACCATTAGCGGTCCTCTTGCTTTTGTGAGGTCAGTTAGTGGGGTTGCCTTAGTTGCAAAATTGGGAATAAACCTTCTATAGTACCCAATTAACCCCAAAAAGGTCCTTACTTGTTTTTTTGTAACTGGCCTTGGCCAATTTTGTATCGCCTCCACTTTGAGTGTTTGGGGTTTGAGTAAACCTCTGCCAATAGAATATCCCAGATACTTGGCCTCCTCCAGACCAATAGTGCATTTAGCGGGGTTAGCAGTTAGTCCAGCAGACCGGACTGCGTCAAGCACAGCTTGGACCTTTGGAAGGTGGGATTGCCAATCTTCACTATGGATTACCACATCATCCAGGTAGGCGGCAGCATACCGAGCATGTGGTTTTAAAATTTTATCCATCATTCTTTGGAATGTGGCGGGAGCTCCATGTAAGCCAAAAGGCAACACCTTATACTGAAAAAGGCCGTCTGGGGTTGAGAAGGCTGTCTTTTCTTTTGCCCTTTCTGTGAGGGGAACCTGCCAGTACCCTTTTGTTAGGTCTAGGGTTGTGAGATATCGGGCTTTGCCCAGTCTCTCTACAAGTTCATCTACCCTGGGCATAGGATAAGTATCAAATTTTGACACCGCGTTTAGTTTCCGGTAGTCATTACAAAACCTTGTTGTACCATCTGGCTTTGGGACTAAGACTATAGGGCTGTTCCACCCACTTTGGGATTCCTCAATTACACCTAGTTTTAGCATTTTTTTAACCTCTAAACTTATAGCCTTTCTTTTGGCCTCTGGGATTCGGTACGGTTTAAGGTTAACTCGGACCCCCGGTTCAGAGACTAGGTCATGTTCAATTACGCTAGTTCTACCTGGCCGTATAGAGAAGATTTCTTTGTTTCTTTTCACTAAATTCTGAACCTCTCGTTTCTGATGAACAGACAGGTTTTCAGCTATGCTAACCTCTGGGTCAGTTTCTTGATTCTCTGACGGACCTGGGGGTACTAGGGTTAACAAGACTTCTCTATCTTTCCAGGGCTTGAGTAGGTTTATATGGTAAATTTGCTCAGGTTTCCTCCTACCTGGCTGTCTTACCTTATAATTTACTTCTCCCACTCTTTCCAAGACCTCATATGGCCCATGCCATTTAGCAAGGAATTTACTCTCCACGGTGGGAACAAGAACTAGTACCCTATCACCTGGAGAAAAAATTCTGACCCTAGCACCCTTATTATATGTATTCCTCTGTGCTTCTTGAGCTTTCTCCATGTGTTCCCTCACTATGGGTAGGACTGCAGCAATGCGGTCCTGCATCTGGGCAACATGCTCTATTACACTTCTGTAAGGGGTAACCTCGTGTTCCCAAGTCTCTTTGGCTATATCCAGTAAGCCCCTTGGGTGTCGGCCATACAATAGTTCAAACGGGGAGAAGCCTGTGGATGATTGGGGAACTTCCCTAATGGCAAATAACAGGTACGGTAACAAACAATCCCAGTTTTTCCCATCTTTATCAACCGCCCGCCGTAACATGCTCTTTAAGGTTTTATTGAACCTTTCCACTAAACCATCTGTTTGTGGATGATAGACTGAGGTTCTGAGATGCTTGATTTTTAGGAGTTTACATAGCTCTTTCGTTACTTGGGACATAAATGGTGTTCCCTGGTCAGATAGAATCTCTTTAGGAATCCCGACCCGGGAAAACAGAACTACTAACTCTTTTGCTATGTTTTAATCTGAGGTGCTACGTAGGGGAACTGCCTCCGGATATCGGGTGGCATAATCTAATATTACCAATATATGCTGATGTCCCCTAGCAGACTTTATTAGGGGTCCTACTAGATCCATAGCAATCCGGTCAAATGGTACCTCTATTATGGGAAGGGGTACCAATGGGCTGCGGTACGCCTTGAACGGGGCGGTGATCTGACATTCTGGGCATGAGGAACAATAATTCGTAATTTCTGCCAGAACCCCAGGCCAATAGAAGCTTCGGAGAACCTTTTCTTTTGTCTTTTCCACCCCTAGGTGTCCCCCCAATGGATGACTATGTGCGAGGTGTAATACTACGTTACGGAATGTCCGTGGTACCAACAATTGTTTAGTTGTAACTGATTTCCTTTTATCAACCCGATATACTAGGTCGTTCTCTACCTCGAAGTAGGGGTAAGCAAGTGACCTATCTGGTTGGCCAGGAGTACTATTCTGGTCCCGTATATTTCCCCTTGCTACCGCTAATGTGGGGTCCTCCCACTGGGCCTTCTTAAAACTCCCAGGACTGACCTCTAGGTCAGCGAGGGTCTTATCCGGTTCTGGGTTGGTAAGTGTCTGCTCAACATCTTGATTTGGGGTATTCCCTACCAAAGTAGTGATGGGGAAGGGAATTTTACAGCACTCCTCCTTTTCCCCCTTCTTATTTGGGCCCTCGTCAACCTCCATTTCTGAAAAAGGGAAAGGATTTGTTTCTTCTAATACTTCGTTATGGTCCGCTATTGAACTCTGGGCGCTATTCTGAGCGGGGGACCACATTTTTAGAAAATGGGGAAAGTCGGTCCCTATTAACACATCATGTGCCAGTTTGGGTACAATACCCACCTTGAAATCTAAAGAACCAAACTCTGTTTCAAAAAAAACATCAACAGTGGAATATTCATGATTATCCCCATGTATACAACAAATTGCCACTCTTTGTGAACTGTTTCCCTGTTTCTTCTTAATGGGCAAGAGGTATTCGGACACTAGTGTGACCATGCTCCCAGAGTCAAGAAGTGCCCGAACCCTCTTACCATTAACCTTTACAAATGCCCACAGATGGTTATTCAAGGGGTCCTCTGGGCTAGGGCCCATACATTGGGACAACAGCGAATAAGGTTCCACGCTGTTGCATTGCATGGGCTCATCATTTAGTGGGCAGATTTTTGCTGTGTGGCCCCTCTCATGACAATTTACACATTTAGGTACATAGTCTGTGTCCCACTTAGAGCCTTTTCCCAGCTCCCCATGTTGGCTATTGCCCTTAGTGTGCGAACCACTGTTGCTGGTGCTGCGTGAAGGTGGTCGCCGCTCTTCAGCGCCCCTTAACCCCGGTACCCTTTTACCGTCTCTGGAAGAGTCCTGGAACCTCGGATAGTGGGGTTGCTCCACGACTGTGGGTTGCGGGTGCTCTTCTGCTGCATTGTACCTTTCTACGAGGGCCACAAGCTCATCCGCATTGTGGGGGTCACTCCGACTGACCCAACGGCGTAAGGCAGAGGGAAGTTTCCTCAAGAACTGGTCCATGACCAACCGTTCCACGATGTGACTGGCTGAGTTGATCTCGGGTTGTAGCCACTTCCGGGCGAGGTGGATGAGGTCATACATCTGGCTTCGGGTGGCTTTATCCATCGTGAAGGACCATGCGTGAAACCTTTGGGCGCGAACAGCCGTGGTTACGCCGAGGCGGGCGAGGATCTCGAACTTCAATTTTGCATAGACGTTAGCTTCGGCTGGCTCTAGATCAAAGTAAGCCTTCTGGGGTTCGCCGCTTAGGAAGGGTGCGATTAGACCAGCCCACTCAGCTTCTGGCCATCCCTCTCTCTGTGCCGTGCGTTCAAACGTGAGAAGATAGGCTTCCACATCATCCGAGGGTCCCATCTTCTGAAGGTAGTGGCTTGCCCTGGTCATTTTCGGAACTGGGGCTGCCACAGCCAGTGGAAGGTTACTGATAGTCCCCCTCAGGATCTCGAGTTCCTGCTGTAAGCCCTGAGCGAACCGCTGTTGCTCCTCTCTCAGCAAGCGGTTTGTCTCTTGCTGGTTTGCATTCGCGTTTTGCAGGGCTTCATTCGTCTGTTGCTGGTTTGCATTCGCCTGTTGCTGGTTGGCATTCACCTGTTGCTGGTTGGCATTAATCTCTTGCTGGGCTATTAGCAGCTGTTGCTGGGCTGCATTCGTCTGCTGCTGGTTTGCATTAGTTTCTTGCTGGGCTATTAACAGCTGTTGCTGGGTTTCATTCGTGTCTTTCTGGGCAGCGACATTGCGTACCAGTGCACCCACCACGTCTTCCATCTTGTTTGCAGAGGATGAAAAAAACTTTTTTTTTTTTTTTTTTTTTTCAAAGTTCTTCAACCCGCAGACCCCCTAGTGCTCTGCCCGCATTCTCCACCATATGTGACAAACGGCTTACTCCGGGGCTCCGTCGTTTGTCCGGGACTGTTTAGAACACGGTCTTTTAGGGTAGGTTAAATGATGAGGCGTCACGTACTGTTCCTTTAAACAGGCTATGCCTGGTTTATTCAGTCCCAGGCACTGAGACTGCCACAGTGCATACAACAGAAAACAGATCAAAACAAAAGCTGCTCACCTGAGCGATAACTTAACTTAGATATCCCTGACTCAGGGTTGGAAGTGGCTTTTCCACTTCCAACATCAAAACACGGTACTTTTGCAGTCTTACACAAATGAACAGAAAGATTGAACCTGTTTGGGGAAGAGGCTTCTCCCCTCTGTAGTTCAGCAGCCTTCCAGCCTCCTGGCTCTTGTGGGGAGACCAGAGCAAACAGGAAATCAGTCTTTCATACCTGATTCCTAATTAGCATGACAGGTGACAGAAATCAGGCAGCAGACAAACTCTGGTCTGGATCTCTCATCCCTCAGTTCCAGCGCTTGCCAAACTGTGGGATGGAGTGTATGTATTATAAGGCTGCACTCCCAGGCCAAACAGGATAGAAACTGTCTAGTATCCTGGGAGCCCTATATACGGAATTTATTACCATCCCCTGGTTTCTGTCACAAGGGATATACCAAATAAGTATACATGGGAAGGATGTTGATCCAGGGATTAATCCGATTGCCAATTCTTGGAGTCAGGAAGGAATTTATTTTCCCCTTATTAGTTATCTTGGATGATATGATTTTGGTGTTTTTGTTTGCCTCCCTCTGGATCAATCAGTAAGTATAGAAATAGGATAAAGTATCTGTTGTCTAAATTTAGCATAGGTTGAACTTGATGGACGTACGTCTTTTTTCAACCTTATCTACTATGTAACTATGTATGAGAGAAGACTGTCATGGTGGGGACTGTTTCCAGTACACCTGGAGCCTGCTATGACTGGAGGCGCTGACACCATGAGAAGAGCCTAAAGGATCACCAAAAGCCTGTCCTGTTTCCCCTTACCATGGTGGACCCTCAGCATCTCCTGGACCCTCACAGGTGTTTAGCACCCTGACACCTGTAGCAATAGCAAGATCTCTAAGAGAGGGTGGGGAGCAGTGCTACACGTGTAAATGTAAATTAAATGAGTGCACTTATTAGAAATACAGTATTCAGCATTAAAGGCATTAATGAGGTAATCCCTCCAAGGTTAAAAGTTAACTAATTTCAGCAACGTGTTCAAAGGTTCTCTTCTGGGTAACTGATACCTGTTTATCCTGATCGGACATCTGTAAGTATATTTTAATTATTTTGTAAAATTAGACTTGGGAGCAGATTAATTTCCTCTGGCTTTTCATTACCGTATGTGTAATGTCACTTTGTGTTCAGCAAGTGCTTGTACTGTGAGTCCCCCCTTCCCAACTACCCTTATCTTTATTGGTAGTCTGATAAGGACTGGGTGTCTAAAGGGGAAAAAAAACTATTGATTGAACAATCACTTCCTCATTCAGAGGTCCCTGAGAAATTCAACTGGCCAACTATGTGGGATTGGCCCTTTAAATCTAGTGCTGAAGAAGCAAATGAGTGTACATTTTATAGATTAGGTTATTTTTAATCTGGGTTGGTGTTTATAGCCACTACTTACTATGACAGATAATGTATAGCTACCAAATTACATATCAGATATATAAGGGGACATTCTACTGTATATGTGCCAAAGTGGCTGTTTGGGACGTTTTTTGGCAATAATCCCCATAGATTTAAATGGAAATTTTCATCTAAAAATTATTCAAATGGCTGCTTCAGCATAAAAAGTGTAAGGTCAAATGCCATTGACCTGTATAATATATAGGCTTGTAACAATGACGTGAGGTAATATAATGTAAGAAATGCAATGGTAAGTACAATCCAAAGGCTCAGCAGCAGAAGAATAGACCTACCCTACGATTACAAGTATGTTTTGTAGTGGAAAAGAGAAATTATGACTTTTAAAATCATACATCTACATACAGTACAGTATGTCCATCATAAGTAAGTTTGTAAACAATTAACCATTTACAAAATGAAAGTATTACCTAACAAATTAAATTATCTGTTTACTAAGTTGACAATCTGCTTAACATGTACAACTGCATATACATACAGTATAATAAATAATGAGTCTTATTCAATGGCCCAATGAAAGGTCAGTCTCATAATTCCCTACCAAAGCCTATTCTTAAGGCCTTGGTGCATCCTCAACACCTCAACACACTATTTAAAAACTTGACCATTGTAATTTACCTACAGTACATCTAACGAATTGCAAAGACTGTCTCAATAAAATGTAAGTTTAACAAAAATACAATTCTATATTTATTTAAAAGTTAGCACATCACAGAGCCCTTTTGTAGTTCAACCTGGTCCCCAAATTCCAACAAACTGTACTACAACAGGCATAATTCTTTCATTTAAAGGATCCAATTGAAAGCAACATACAGTATTAGACGCGGTGTGAAATTATTACTATTTATGTATATCCAAAGGAGTTCTTTTATTGTGCATGTGTAGGTTGCCTTATCATTATGTATTTATTTCATGTGCAGTTTGTTGCAATAGGATTAAGCTTTATTGTCAATGGGAAAACAAACACGCTGTGTTAAATATTAACTCTAAGTTATAATGATTTCAACTGATTTGTCTTTAACCATTCTCAGTTCCCACTACCAAAAGGCATTCAGGGTCATTAATAAATATGTGCATCCCGAGTTCAGATGCATGAGAAAGAAAAGAAGGAGTTTCTATTTCACGTACTTGATCTGATTTTACAGTACAATATGTACTGACGTTGTGATAGTGAATGCAATTTTCTTATTAAAGTAACAGTAATACATTATTATTTACCAAAAACAATAGTTTATATGTGCTCTGCTAGCCCATTTGACAGGGAAGGACTTACAGTAAATTACTGGTAAAGAATATACTCAATGAAAGATAGACTGAAGTTTCCATTTGACTGGTTTCTCGTTTGCCAGCTGGCAACTGGGGTTAATCTACATCAGAGTTAAAATGATCATTATTTTGCATAGGGATTATAAAAGCAATTTGTGGAGTGTTGAGTCTCTGCTTTATCATAGACATTATTTAGACAGAGTTAATCAAGAGTCAACTCTTATTCTATATGAGAAAAAAATGTCAGACATTTGTCCAGTACAAAAATACTGTACATATTAGATCATGGCCAATGTTTACTAAGAAGTCTTCTGTCACAAGATACCATTGACTTAAATTGTCTGTAATGTGCCCTTCAGCTCCAGAAGGTGTCGCATGGCAGAAGACTGTTTATTAACGATGCACTATATCTCTAAGTATTACAGTATAGGAGCCCTCCAATGTAGAAAATTAGAAAAAAAGGATTGTTAATGAAGAACATAAGAGGGTTTGTTAAAAGTCTACCTACTGTAGATAAAACTATAATTATATGTAATAGATGCAAACCCACAGAAAAGAGACACATTGAGTAAATGACAGTAATATGTTCAATATGTTAAAAATAAGTGATAGACTTAAAAAATCAGAGACGAATATGCATTAAAATAATTTTGAAGGTTATAAATATTCTGTTAGATTATTTTAACAAAAATAAAAATAACTGTATAGGGGAAAGGTTGACTTTGTGTTACGCCCCAATGATAAGATAATCAGAAAAATTCACAAAATTCCTGACTGAAACCTATTGTAAAAATATGTAAATGTCTTTAAAAGTGCTTTGCAACATTTTGCGCAATTATTTCTCACATTTTCTGTTTACACAAAATTTAGCAAACAATCGTATAGTTCCAAATTTTGCCAATTTTCACCAGAATGTCACCACGTTTTGCAAGATGTGTGTCAAAATGGCCGTAAAAAAATGTCATGTGACCCGAATTTATGGTCATGTGATAAGCACATTTTGGGGTTTTTTGTGTGGAAAAAATGGCAAATGTCCTGAACTTCTGCACATCTCTACTAAACACCAATTACTGAAGGGTTTTAAAGTACTGTTGGTTGCAAAGGGCAGTGACTTCATTCAATCACCCCCACCAGCACCCATATCAAGTTAGAATGTTTACCCATATGTTCAGAACAGAATAAGATTTGCAATGTTATTTTAAAGTACTTCTTGGATGGATTCTTTAAAAAATATCAGGCATCTAGTTTTCACCTACTGTATTAAAATAATTAGGCAATTATATCTATTGTATCCCTGCAAGTCTTATTTATTTTGAATCTCATAATGAAAATTTTGCTTGTCTGTACTTTATCTAGCTTGTAGGACTCTGTATTCTCATCATGAGAAACATAAAAACATGTGTCCGTCCAAATGTAATGCTTAGAGGGGTGTATTAGACATGTGCAAATACCATATATAATGCAAATGAGCTCCATATCACAGCCCATTTATGAAAAAAATGCATTTTAGTGAATATGGCTGTACTTTTAAAAATATCACTTCAACCCAGTATTTTTACGTGTTCAGTGTTCTATAGATGTGCCTGGTATGTAACAAACCCTAGCACGTCACAGGCCCTATTGACATTTCAAGTACTGTACATCATCACAAAATATTTCCTTTTCATGGGATTATCGGTTTAACCCTCAGTCAGGGATGGCCAAATAAAAAAAAGAGGTGGAGCCCGCTCTACTTCCATCTACATATCCCATGGGGTTGGTTGTGGGCATGTGATTGCAACCAAAACGATAATATTTCTGAAAATGATGGAAGCCCAGTCCAGTGGTAATGCCAAATCTGAATGCAGACATATCGATTTTTAGTTAATCTGACCAAATGAATCAAGAAAATGTGCAATCATAAACTCATATGTAAGGACATTTGATTTAGGGGAAGGTTATACTGTAGGAGGACTTAGAAGATTAATATATTATCGTAAGGGAAATATTTTTCTATATTTGGGTTTGTTAATTTTTCCAGATTTTGTGTCAAAAATAACCATCAAGTTTATATTGGTGTAAACTGCACTGCTAACAATCTAAATTGAATGAAGACACTTGTTTAAAAGTTTAATACATTTGGAGCAAAAGTAGGCAAAAACTATGTTTTTAATCTCTATTTATGTAAGGCAAATTATTATTATTATTGTTTTTTTGCGAAGCACCAGCATATTCCACAGTGAGGTGCAATAGGATACAGAGTTATGTCTTCACGACAGCAGCAGGACACCTGAGAAAGTTCAGAGTACTGAGTAAAACGTGTAGGGTGGTCCCTTATTTGTGTGAGAACACTGTGCTGCTTTGGTGTCTTGCTGCCTGCTGCTGCCGTGATGACCGGGGAAGCCAAAATCAGAGTCTCCCATTGGCTAAGCTGATCTGTGATGTCATCCGCTGGGTGATCTGGAGGAAAAACTCACAGGGATACCGCTTCCAATAACTGGCGCTTCAGTTGAGCATGATCAGGACATCTACTATAACCAGAGTGGTCAATCTGCTTGTATTCTTGTGGGAGCATGTGAGTTTGATGGGCTCACTGCTCATAGATGTATTTTTTAATTAAATTGTGTTACACTATATTTCCTCTTCTTTTTGTTTATGGTCCGGGAGAGTTCCTGCCAAATATTTGCTCCAGATCAGAAATCTGGAAATGCCTGAATTACATTTTTACCACGTGAGTGGGCACTCATCCTTTAATTAATAGTTTTTTTGTGTAATACACATTTGCACTATGTCTTCTTTTTTCCTTTTTTTTAAAGATGCCTGAGGGGAGTTTTGCGCTTTGGAGTGTTCTTGTTGCATCTGTCTAAGGGTGTTGAGAAACACCCTCATCCCAGCTGCATCTCCCTAGATGGTGATATAAATGTTGTATTATTTCATTGTAATTAGGTGGTTTGGGTTTTCGCTTATTTTCTGTGTTGTAATATTGTAAAAACAAACAGTTACATACAGGTGAGGACAAACACGTGCAAAAAAATACAAAGAGGTAATGAGCATCCTGCTTGTGAGAGCTTTCAATCTAGAGGGAATGAGAGACAATATTAAAGCAAGAAGGTAAGATGGCTGCTACTTGTAGGATAAAGTATGGTTCAGGTTAAAATATGGTCCAGTTTGACAGCTAAAGCCATTAGTTTTTTTTGGGGGGGGGGTGGGGGGATTGTTACATATGGTGGAGATTGGTCAGCCACACAGCTGGTTCCAATGGTGTTTTAGGGGGAAGATAGTTGAATGTTAGAGATATGACGAGTAGGCTTCTTTAAAAAGGTGAGTTTTCAGGGAATTTTTAAACATCTGAAAGCTGGGGAGAGTCTGTTGGTATGTGGTAGGAAATTCCAGAGAGAGGTGACAGCATGGGATACGTTTTGAAGATGGGAGGAAAGGTAGATATCATGGGAAGGATGCAAGGACCTTGTAGGTATGTATTTATGGAAGAGAGATGAGATAAGGGGAAGCAGTGTCATTGAGACCTTTGTAAGTGATTACTAAGGTTTTAAATTTATTTCTAGAAGCTATGGGAAGCCAGTGTAGGGATATGTGTAGTGGACCAGTAGAATGGGAGAGGTGAGTGAGGAAGATGAGTCTAGCAGCAGTATATTGGATCAATTAGAGATGAGAGAGGCAGAAAAGGGAAATGCTAAAACAAGATTGCAGTAATCGAGGTGGGACATGAGTGAGTAGATTAGGATTTTACTTGCATCATGAGTGGGAAAATGGCTTATCTTGGTGGTATTTCATAGATGGAGATGGCAGAACTACCAGAGGGACTGAATTTTAGGAATGAAGGAGAGATCAAAGACGACCCTTAGAAAGTGGGATTTAGGAATTGAGGATATTGTGGTGTTATTGACAGTGAGGGAGAGTGTTGGGGTAGCGGTGGCAGTGGAAGGGTGAAAGAATATTAATTCTGTTTTGGACATGTTTAGCTTCAGGTAGCATTGAGAAATCCAGGAGGAGATTGCAGAGAGACAGTTAGAGACACGGCAGGATATAGGAGAGAGGTTGAAGAGGAGAGATAGATTTGGGCGTCATCAGCATAAAGGAATAGTGAATGTGATCAAGAGGACAGGATGTGGGGTGAGATGATTAGAGGAGCGCTGAGACCTCATCCTCGGTTACAGGGGAAAATGAGCTGAGAGTGGATTTAGGTGTGCTAAGGGTGATAGGTGTTGGGTGTGGAGTTTTACATGAAGAGATGTCATTCTTGACTGTGAAGTACAGCTGCAGCGACCGTTATTCAAACACTTCACGCGTTGTGTACATCGGAATACCGATGTCATGACGCGGGATGTCTTCCAACCTTACCGCCTTAAGACGCGAGTGCAGCGAGTGCAGAAAATTGCATTTTAGAGTTCTGGTTTGTAAACACCTTAAATTGACACAGAAGCACAGTACTGTACACATTGCAATTCATTAATTTCATTGCACCCAAAGAAACAGATTCCATGAAATTCAACAAATCAATCGCGATAAGCGCGGGTGCCTAGGGTGATTGGCCACGTTCATGCTGTGTAGAGTACAGCAGAGAACACAAAATTGGCGCCGTGATTTGTTTGAATAATGGCTGCTGCGGCTGTAGGTGTTGAGGGCTTGGGTTGTGAGGGGGAGGGGGATGTAGGTGTAATTGGGCAGAGCAGGGAATTAAAAGTGGCAAATAGTCATTGAGGTTAGAGGACAAAGTTTGTATGAGTGAAGTGAAGTAGGTTTGCTTGGCAAGGGAGAGGGCAGTGTTGTAGGAGGAGAGCACACATTCACAGTGGATGAAGTCTGTTTTTGAGCAGTATTTCCTCCAGAAACATTCTGCAGGATGTGAAGCACTTTTGGAGGTAGCGGGTGAAAGGTGTATGCCACGATTGTGGCTTGGAAAATCAGGGAGCGATGTGTGGTGATGGGAGCAGTAATGTCTAAGGTTGATGAAAATATGCTGTTGTACTGTATAGAGTGGTTTCTAGGATGGGACAGGAAATAGTAGAGATGGGAGAGAGGATAGGTTGTGGAGCTATTGAAAATTGGAATGGGTCTAGGGTATGTAGGTTTCTGTATGTGCGTATAGAAGTAGGTGTTATGCAAAGTGCATGCAATAGAGTGAGGTTAAAGGTTACAGTGGCTATTTCAGTGGGAAGGAGAGTTGGTCTACTGGGAGAGACCATAAGAAGTGGTTAACACATTTAAGCATTTAAGCAGCTACAGGTATAAGGAAAGTACCATATTTTCTACATTTTTAGTTTTGTATTGCTCCCAAAGGGATTTTAGATGAGAACAAATAAAAAAATGAAAACTCAGAATTTGTGCTATGACTTTTTTTATCTTGGAAATTCTTGGAGATTATAACTGAAAATGACCAAGAATGATCACAAAAAGATTCCCAGTAATTTGCACACCGCCTAAATTACCATAAACAGTATTTGAGGGAATAAATTAATCCCAGCATACATATAATGCAAAAACCAGGAGGAATAAAAATACAAAAATAATAAAATTTTATTAATTAATGCTAACTCTTCTAAGTGGAATATATATATATATATATATATATATATATATATATATATATATATATATATATATATATATATATATATATATATATATATTTGTGTATACTAATAAAATCATTAAGTATGCCTATTTATTGGACCATTCATATAAGTATATGCATGTATATGTCCTTATTGTGGTGAGCGCATAATTTCATACTCCAATATCCTATTAGGTAGGATGGAATAGTGTCAATGGTATCAAAATACTGACATCTGCAAGTATATATGCATAGAGTAGGTATGTGTTTGTTCACACCACATATGAGCAAGAACAAATCAATGTGGAGTCTATAATTAGTGACCCCTCACAGTGGGTTAAATGCGATCAGGTGAGTTGTAATAAACACACAGAATATTCCCTATGAATAGATAGAATATATATATACAAATAAATCTCTACCCGAATATATCCATAGTCAATAAATCATACAACATTGTATACCTAAACTGTGATCATTAGTAGCAAAACAGACTCGATTGTAACCATCATATGCCAAGTGTGCACTTTCATTTATGCAGGCTGAACCTATATCTAATGAATGGTTATAACAGCCATACAAGGGGTTAATATCCCCGTTGCATACAAATCACTTTATTATACGTTTGTTAAATGCATATAGTGTGCATTCTATGATGGAATAAACAGGTATTGGTAAAGTTAATACAACCGTTTGTCAGTGTCTGTTTGCGGTCTGAATCTTGCCCGGCATACTATCTTACTGCTCCGAACCGGCTGACGTCATCAGTGAATGCGTCGCCAAACAACCCGACGATCGTTTTGCGCTGTTACCCGGCACTTCTTCAAGGGGGAGGAGTGTACATGCACTCCCATGGATGAAGTTTTTATATCCCTCCTTGGGGCGGGATTGGGGGCGTATACATAACAGTTTAATATCCCCATTGGTTAGGTCCCGTTTATTCTGATTGTAATGTAATCAGAATAATGGTACATAGCATTCAATACGACACTATGTTAATTTGTAATGAATAGTGCACGCACAGGACTAAGACACGCATCTCTCCACACTGTGGTGTAATCCCAGAAACCAGCAGCCCTTAACCAAAACCACATATGGTAGTATAGAGTGCAAGAACAGATATAGTAGAATATCAAAGGTACCAGCAGGGTAGGGATTGGAAATATGCACATTAATGACATACTATAAAAAGTATGTCCTAATAATATGCAGTGATTCAATGCGATGGTCATATCATGGTGTAGGAATAAAGACTCACTATATGGACCGCCCCTAAGGGCAATATGGTCCTTCTAGGTGTTACCATATATTATCTAGCTAAGTTCCCAAAAGTACTAAGCTTGGGTATGATGTAATGGCTAAATAAATGATGAATATATGAATCCTTCATTAAATCCTAAAGGACTCAATGTCTTCAGATTAAAGATCCATTTACATTCTTTTTGCAATAATTCTTTGTTCCAATCACCTTTGCGTGGCCCTAAAGGTATTTGTTCAATACCCGCAAAATTTAATGTTTTGCAATCTCCATGATGGATACCGTTAACATGCCTGGCCACGGGTGTGTCGTGGCCGTTCCGTATGGATCCCAGGTGTTCAAGAATGCGCACCTTTAACTGTCGATAGGTTTTCCCTACATACATCTTGTCACATGCACATGTGATGAGGTAAACAATCCCTCTGCTGGTACAATTGATAAAATCTCGAATTTTGAATGTATTTTGTTTGTTAGTATCTGTAAAGGTTTTTGTTGGGGACATAAAAGCACACGCTTTGCATCTACCACAGGGAAAGGATCCCTGTGGTTTATGATTAAGCCAAGTCCTAGTGGGGACAGGTTGGTAGTGACTTTGGACTACTCGATCTTTGATGTTTCTTGATCTCCTACTAGTAAATGTAGGGGACGGATTCAGTACCTCAACCAGGTCCTCATCTTCTGTGAGGAGGTGCCAGTGCTTAGTGAAAATACGTTTGAGATCGTTCCATTGTGTATTATAAGTGCTAATATATATTAGCACTTATATTGCACAATGGAATGATCTCAAACATATTTTCACTAAGCACTGGCACCTCCTTGCAGAAGATGAGGACCTGGTTGAGGTACTGAATCCGTCCCCTACATTTACTAGTAGGAGATCAAGAAACATCAAAGATCGAGTAGTCCAAAGTCACTACCAACCTGTCCCCACTAGGACTTGGCTTAATCATAAACCACAGGGATCCTTTCCCTGTGGTAGATGCAAAGCGTGTGCTTTGATGTCCCCAACAAAAACCTTTACAGATACTAACAAACAAAATAAAATTCAAAATTCGAGATTTTATCAATTGTACCAGCAGAGGGATTGTTTACCTCATCACATGTGCATGTGACAAGATGTACGTAGGGAAAACCTATCGACAGTTAAAGGTGCGCATTTTTGAACACCTGGGATCCATACGGAACGGCCACGACACACCCGTGGCCAGGCATGTTAACGGTATACATCATGGAGATTGCAAAACATTAAATTTTGCGGGTATTGAACAAATACCTTTAGGGCCATGCAAAGGTGATTGGAACAAACAATTATTGCAAAAAAATGTAAATGGATCTTTAATCTGAAGACATTGAGCCCTTTAGGATTGAAGGAAGGATTCATATATTCATCATTTATATAGCCATTACATCATACCCAAGCTTAGTACTTTTGGGAACTTAGCTAGATAATATATGACATACTGGACACCTAACAAGCTCCTATTGAACCCCCAAAATAACCACAACATATATAAGCATATGAGTGTCACAGTGGAGTGCTACTGAGCATGGCAATATATATTTAAAACCAGTGACAGAACATAAAACACACACAGAGCCCAGTGCACATACAGTGAAACTCTTACACGGTACAGTGCCTAAATATATATGTATAAATATCTATTAAATAAAATGGTCTTTTAGTTTAACATTTTTGGCCAAAATTGTTGTAAGCCCCTGAGCCACTGCACGGCAGACCACATTTCCAGGGGTCCCTAACACTAATATAAATTCTTAATAACCTGTGCAATACCAGGAAGAATGATTTATAATAAATCTGTCAATATTAGTTGCAAAGTTCTAAGTCTGATTGAAGCTTTTAATAACCTGTACATTACCAGGAAAAGCACTCTGTATTAGATTTGTCACAACCATACTGCAAGCAAGCAAGTTCCCCTGAGTGGGAGATGCTATGGAGTGAGCTTTTAACTATTTAAATGTGGGAGGGGGTAAGCTTCAATTAGGTAGGAGGTTGCCACCCTCCAATCAGCTAAGACTAGCTGAACAAGAATTGTAAAACATACTGGACACCTAACAAGCTCCTATTGAACCCCCAAAATAACCACAACATATATATAAGCATATGAGTGTCACAGAGGAGTGCTACTGAGCATGGCAATATATATTTAAAACCAGTGACAGAACATAAAACACACACAGAGCCCAGTGCACATCCAGTGAAACTCTTACACGGTACAGTGCCTAAATATATATGTATAAATATCTATTAAATAAAATGGTCTTTTAGTTTAACATTTTTGGCCAAAATTGTTGTAAGCCACTAAGCCACTGCACGGCAGACCACATTTCCAGGGGTCCCTAACACTAATATAAATTCTTAATAACCTGTGCAATACCAGGAAGAATGATTTATAATAAATCTGTCAATATTAGTTTCAAAGTTCTAAGTCTGATTGAAGCTTTTAATAACCTGTACATTACCAGGAAAAGCACTCTGTATTAGATTTGTCACAACCATACTGCAAGCAAGCAAGTTCCCCTGAGTGGGAGATGCTATGGAGTGAGCTTTTAACCATTTAAATGTGGGAGGGGGTAAGCTTCAATTAGGTAGGAGGTTGCCACCCTCCAATCAGCTAAGACTAGCTGAACAAGAATTGTAAAACATACTGGACACCTAACAAGCTCCTATTGAACCCCCAAAATAACCACAACATATATAAGCATATGAGTGTCACAGAGGAGTGCTACTGAGCATGGCAATATATATTTAAAACCAGTGACAGAACATAAAACACAGACAGAGCTCAGTGCACATCCAGTGAAACTCATACACGGTACAGTGCCTAAATATATATGTATAAATATCTATTAAATAAAATGGTCTTTTAGTTTAACATTTTTGGCCAAAATTGTTGTAAGCCCCTGAGCCACTGCACGGCAGACCACATTTCCAGGGGTCCCTAACACTAATATAAATTCTTAATAACCTGTGCAATACCAGGAAGAATGATTTATAATAAATCTGTCAATATTAGTTGCAAAGTTCTAAGTCTGATTGAAGCTTTTAATAACCTGTACATTACCAGGAAAAGCACTCTGTATTAGATTTGTCACAACCATACTGCAAGCAAGCATGTTCCCCTGAGTGGGAGATGCTATGGAGTGAGCTTTTAACTATTTAAATGTGGGAGGGGGTAAGCTTCAATTAGGTAGGAGGTTGCCACCCTCCAATCAGCTAAGACTAGCTGAACAAGAATTGTAAAACATACTGGACACCTAACAAGCTCCTATTGAACCCCCAAAATAACCACAACATATATATAAGCATATGAGTGTCACAGAGGAGTGCTACTGAGCATGGCAATATATATTTAAAACCAGTGACAGAACATAAAACACACACAGAGCCCAGTGCACATCCAGTGAAACTCTTACACGGTACAGTGCCTAAATATATATGTATAAATATCTATTAAATAAAATGGTATTTTAGTTTAACATTTTTGGCCAAAATTGTTGTAAGCCACTAAGCCACTGCACGGCAGACCACATTTCCAGGGGTCCCTAACACTAATATAAATTCTTAATAACCTGTGCAATACCAGGAAGAATGATTTATAATAAATCTGTCAATATTAGTTTCAAAGTTCTAAGTCTGATTGAAGCTTTTAATAACCTGTACATTACCAGGAAAAGCACTCTGTATTAGATTTGTCACAACCATACTGCAAGCAAGCAAGTTCCCCTGAGTGGGAGATGCTATGGAGTGAGCTTTTAACCATTTTAATGTGGGAGGGGGTAAGCTTCAATTAGGTAGGAGGTTGCCACCATCCAATCAGCTAAGACTAGCTGAACAAGAATTGTAAAACATACTGGACACCTAACAAGCTCCTATTGAACCCCCAAAATAACCACAACATATATATAAGCATATGAGTGTCACAGAGGAGTGCTACTGAGCATGGCAATATATATTTAAAACCAGTGACAGAACATAAAACACAGACAGAGCTCAGTGCACATCCAGTGAAACTCATAAACGGTACAGTGCCTAAATATATATGTATAAATATCTATTAAATAAAATGGTCTTTTAGTTTAACATTTTTGGCCAAAATTGTTGTAAGCCCCTGAGCGACTGCACGGCAGACCACATTTCAAGAGATCCCTAACACTAATATAAATTCTTAATAACCTGTGCAATACCAGGAAGAATACAAGGAGATGCCGTGCAGTGGCTCAGGGGCTTACAACAATTTTGGCCAAAAATGTTAAACTAAAAGACCATTTTTTTAAATAGATATTTATACATATATATTTAGGCACTGTACCGTGTATGAGTTTCACTGGATGTGCACTGAGCTCTGTCTGTGTTTTATATTCTGCACTGGTTTTAACTAGAATATATATGGTAACACCTAGAGGGACCGTATTGACCTTAGGGGCGGTCCATATAGTGAGTCTTCATTCCTACACCATGATACAACCATCGAATTGAATCACTGCATATTATTAAGACATACTTATTATAGTATGTCATTAATGTGCATATGCCAAATTCCTTCTCTGCTGGTACCTTTGATATTCTACTATATCTGTTCTTGCACTCTATACTACCATATGTGGTTTTGGTTAAGTGCTGACTGGTTTCTGGGATTACACCACAGTGTGGAGAGATGCGTGTCTTAGTCCTGTGCGTGCACTATTCATTACAAATTAACATAGTGTCGTATTGAATGCTATGTACCATTCTTCTGATTACAATCAGAATAAACGGGACCTAACCAATGGGGATATTAAACTGTTATGTATACGCCCCCAATCCCGCCCCCAGGAGGGGTATAAAAACTTCATCCATGGGAGTGCATGTACACTCCTCCCCCTTGAAGAAGTGCCAGGTAACAGCGCAAAACGATCGTCGGGTTGTTTGGCGACGCATTCACTGATGACGTCAGCCGGTTCGGAGCAGTAAGATAGTATGCCGGGCAACATTCAGACCGCAAACAGACGCTGACAAACGGTTGTATTAACTTTACCAATACCTGTTTATTCCATCATAGAATGCACACTATATGCATTTAACAAACGTATAATAAAGTGATTTGTATGCAACGGGGATATTAACCCCTTGTATGGCTGTTATAACCATTCATTAGATATAGGTTCAGCCTGCATAAATGAAAGTGCACACTTGTCATATGATGGTTACAATCGAGTTTGTTTTGCTACTAATGATTACAGTTTAGGTATACAATGTTGTATGATTTGTTGCCTATGGATATATTCGGGTAGAGATTTATTTGTATATATATTCTATCTATTCATTGGGAATATTCTGTGTGTTTATTACAACTCACCTGACAACATTTAACCCACTGTGAGGGGTCACTAATTATAGACTCCACATTGATTTGTTCTTGCTCATATGTGGTGTGAACAAACACATACTTACTCTATGCATATATACTTGCAGATGTCAGTATTTTGATATCATTGACACTATTCCGTCCTACCTAATAGGATATTGGAGTATGAAATTATGCGCTCACCACAATAAGGACATATACATGCATATACTTCTATGAATGGTCCAATAAATAGGCATACTTCAGTGTTTTTTAATGATTTTATTAGTATACACAAAAATATATACATATATTTTTTCCACTTAGAAGATTTAGCATTAATTAATAAAATTGTATTATTTTTGTATTTTTATTCCTTCTGGTTTTTGCATTATATGTATGCTGGGACTAATTTATTCCCTCAAATACTGTTTATGGTAATTTAGGCTGTGTGCAAATTAGTGGGAATCTTTTTGTGATCATTCTTGGTCATTTGCAAAACATACTGTATCTCTCATTCCCCATGCACCGCCATCTTTTCAAATATACCATTGAATATTAATTTTGAGCTGTGATAACTATCTCCTATTCTATTAGATTATAACTGAATTAATCTTTGTACTGTATACAGTATGCTGTCAGAAATCATGCTTTCTTACTTGGAAAAATAACACATATATATTAAATTTACAAAATACACCAAGGTGATATTGAGGTCCTACAAAACAATAGGACACATTCAACAACACCATCTTGTTTGACTTTCAGCACAGGATAATTTATTTATTTTATTTCATAACAATTTCTAAATGTCAGTTTTCAAGTAGCCAGCAGGAGGTAATAGTGTAAATGCTGCTTAATCATAACTGTTGGCGATGTCATCTTGATTGGGAGCTGTTTTCACCACATACTATCCAAGGAATGTTGATTAGGAGGACTGCATAGGTGTTTCATTTCAATTATCATTCTTACGTGTAGAACTACTTAAGTTATATTAAAGTTTGCATAGCCTGTAGCATTTCAAGTATTTTTTCTCTTATTTAGTTATTATCATTTGAATACCTTAAGCTTACAGTAGTTTATTTGTAGTTTTGTGGTGTGTGTGTGTATGTATGTATGTATATATATATATATATACAGTGTTCGACAATTAATGATAACCACACGCCCGTGGCGAGAGGATTTAGGCTGCTGGCGAGCCGTGCTGCGGGTCTATGAATTCCCCTGCTCGCGCCAATTTTTAAAAATAAATAAATAATCCCCCTCCCTGACTGGGTTAACGCGGGGAAGAGGGCCGGCAGGCAGCCCTGGGTTAGCTCCTTCCCCCGATCTCCTGCCCCTCCTAATCTCCTCCCCCTCCTGCCCCTGATTTCCTCTCCCCTTGCCCCCGATCCCCCCTTGCTGCCCTGGGGTGTCCGCCACCTGGGATGCGGGAGATGGGCGCGGGGGGATTGTGTTGCATGGTCACGGCTGTGCACGTGGGTGGGGTGGTGGTGGTTCCCGTTCCCATGCTTTCCCGCTCGATGCGGGCGGACTGTGAGTGGGGAGCTGACAGGCACGATAGGGGTGGGGAGGCTGGAGAGCCGAGTCTTGGCGCTTCCCCCTAACTCCACTGTGTGTATGTGGAGGGGGATTCCCCCTCCTCTCTCCCACCTCCCCCCTCCCCCCCACGAACGCGACCAACAGCAGCAGGAAGAGTCGGGAGCAAGATGGCCGACACTGCTCCGTGAGGGAGGGTGAGGTGCCTGTGTTCCTGCCGACATATCCTCCGGAGCTGACACCGGCTCAGGGGAACCCCGAGGAGAGACATCAGCTGAAGAGATCTACTCCAGAGATAGAGGGAAACGGGGTGAGTGATGTCATCAACCCACCAACATTTAAAGCACCTCTCAGGGAGAGAGAATGTGTGTGTCTGGAGGGGGGGGGAGAGTGTGTGTGTGTGTGTGTGTGTGTGTGTGTGTGTGTGTGTGTGTGTGTGTGTGTGTGTGTGTGTGTGTGTGTGTGTGTGTGTGTGTGTGTGTGTGTGTGTGTGTGTGTGTGTAGGGGGAGAGAGAGAGAGTGTGTGTGTAGGGGGAAGGGGGGGAGAGAGACCAAAAGTAGTCAGTCACCTACCCACCCAGTCTGTCAGTCAGTCACCTACCCACCCAGTCAGTCAGTCACCTACCCACCCAGTCTGTCGGTCAGTCACCTACCCACCCAGTCAGTCACCTACCCACCCAGTCAGTCACCTACCCACCCAGTCAGTCAGTCACCTACCCACCCAGTCTGTCGGTCAGTCACCTACCCACCCAGTCAGTCACCTACCCACCCAGTCAGTCACCTACCCACCCAGTCAGTAACTTACGCACCCAGTCAGTAACCTACCTACCAGTCAGTCACCTACCCACCCAGTCAGTCACCTATCCACCCAGTCAGTAACCTACCTACCAGTCAGTCACCTACCCACCCAGTCAGTCACCTATCCACCCAGTCAGTCACCTACCCACCCAGTCAGTCACCTACCCACCCAGTCAGTCACCCACTCACCCAGTCAGTCAGTCACCTACCCACCCAGTCATTCAGTCACCTACCCACCCAGTCAGTCAATCACCTACCCACCCAGTCAGTCAGTCAGTCACCCATCCAGTCAGTCAGTAACCCACCCAGTCAGTCACCCACCCATTCAGTCAGTCAGTCACCCACCCACCCAGTCAGTCAGTCAGTCAGTCACTCAGTCAGTCACCCACCCAGTCAGTCAGTCACCCAGTCAGTCAGACAGTCAGTCACCCACCCAGTCAGTCAGTCACCCACCCAGTCAGTCAGTCACCCACCCAGTCAGTCAGTCAGTCACCCACCCAGTCAGTCAGTCACCCACCCAGTCAGTCAGTCACCCACCCAGTCAGTCAGTCACCCACCCAGTCAGTCAGTCACCCACCCACCCAGTCAGTCACCCTCCCAGTCAGTCAGTCAGTCAGTCACCCACCCAGTCAGTCAGTCAGTCACCCACCCAGTTAGTCAGTCAGTCACCCAGTCAGTCAGTCAGTCACCCACCCAGTCATTCAGTCACCCACCCAGTCAGTCAGTCACCCATCCAGTCAGTCACCCACCCAGTCAGTCAGTCACCCACCCAGTCAGTCAGTCAGTCACCCACCCAGTCATTCAGTCAAAGTCAGTCACCAACCCAGTCAGTCACCCACCCAGTCAGTCACCCACCCAGTCAGTCACCCACCCTCTCTATCTCTCTGTGTATTACCCACCCTCTGTGTGTGTGTGTGTCACTGTCACGGTAACTTATGACAAGATATAATATACACCAAATAACCTGGTTGAACTGAACGAGGCTTAGATATAATAAAGTATATTTATTCCTTAAATAGGTGAACAAAGCAATATAGTACAATTAACAGGCAAGAAGGTAACACTTACTTAGGGTTGGGGGTTGAAGAAGTATCAGATAGCAATTCTCCAGCAAACAGGTGACAATCAAGATGTAATTAGAAGACAAAGACTGTAAGGTTGACCACAGTTTATATAACTTTGTAACCCTATTCTTAACATTGAATACAGACTATTGGAGAACAATTATCTGTATCCAATCTCTAACGTGGGAACACAGTTTAACCCATGCCCCCCAGCTAGTTCGCCCATGCGTACTGGGACTCAGAGGGTTTCATTTCTGTAGCCCCATATCTAAATCAGGGGTGCCGGTCAGACTACCAAATGAAGTATCTGGCAGGATCTTTCTTGTTTGTAGGTGTAAGATATAACACTTACAAACCACTACAGTTTGATGCTTCTCCGCCCTCATGTAAACAGTTAGAGTGGCAGAGTCTTTTGATCAGCACTTGGTTTCTAGACATTGTGTCGCCCCCCTGACCATTTGCATTCCTTTGTGTGAAGGAATCTTCGCGGGTTTTTATCCCCGCTTTGGAATACAATATTAAAGTTAAAACACAAACATATTAAAATATCCGGTTCCGTTAGGTCCAGCGGGTCCAAACTTCACAGACCTTAATGATGGAACTGGGATACTATAGGGTCCGAGTTTCAGCCCGCTGCGACCTTCAGAACCGGAGATACACAAATACCACTTAAACCGCTTCATACTTTAACACAAAATTCTCCACTGTAAAATAAATCACAGTTTTTCACTAAATTCCCATTGAAAACAACGGGCTCCGCCGCCATAGGCTTTCAATGTTAATCCGCCACCATTGGCGGCTATGGGAGTCTGCCGCCATAGACTTTCAACGGGGCATCGCCGCCATTGAAGGCTATAGGGTTTCTCCGCCATAGCCGGTCAATGGGAACCGGCCGCCATTGAAGTCTATGGGGAAAACTCCCGAACCTTTATGGTGGTCCATACTCCGTCGGGTTGGTCAGAGAGGGTCAGGAATGGTTTTGCAGCCATGCCGGAGCAGTGACTACAGGCATCCCAAACCATGGCCCTCTGGACCCTCCAGAACCGGAGGTATGGGCTTATGATTTGTAAGGTTTCGGACTTAGCCGTTTTCTCGTGCTGCTTCTGCCACCGCCATTGGAACCTATGGCACAAACCGCTCTGCCAGCACGACCCTTTCCGGGGGTCTTGGATTCTGGGACCCGGTGGTAGTCGAGTGAGGAGAGGCCAAGGAACTAGGGGCAAAAATAATTTTATTTCTGGGTGCCCTAGAACCTAAGATTCCCACGCCACTTGACGTTGAACTTGACTAATCAGTGATGAAAGCTCTTTTTCAGATAATGTATCCGCTTTGTGGTTTTGCGGTTTGGACGGCTGCCAACTCGTTCCTGGAAAGCGCTGTCGAGGAATCTCCATTGAAGTCAATGAGCCCATTGACTTACAATGGGAAACCGCCGCTCCTCCTCTCGGACACCACCTGCTGGTCTTTGAGGGAAGCAGGTCCAAACAGCTAGATCCGCCATTGAAATGAATGGAGCTCCAATGGCGGCCTATGGGACCCTGCAAAATGGTGCCTGAAAAGGCGGGAAAATTAAACAAAGGGCTATAATCACTATACAACTATTAACTCTTGCCCTCCCGGATGGATTCCAGTGTGTGTGTGGTGCAGACACTGACATTATAATGAAACATGGGAACAGGGGAACATACATTTTCATGACATAGCAAGGTGTAAAGCACATACCTGGACCACAGTCCCATTAACCCCTTGCCTCCCTGGTGAGGTCAGGGGGTGGCCATATGGGGTGAAACCCCTTTAATACCGGGCCAATCCCCCTCTCCTTCTACAGTCACCCCACCCTCTCCCCCCTCTGTGGTCTCCCCCCTCTGTGTCTCCCCACATTCTCTCCCCCACACTCTCTCTCCCCCCCTCTCTCTCTCTCTCTCTCTCTCTCTCTCTCACTCCCCCCACACTCTCTCTCTCCCCCCCCAGTCTCTCTCTCTCTCCCCCACACTCTTTCTCTCTCTCTCTCTCTCCCCCACATTCTCTCTCTCTCCCCCCACTCTCTCTCTCTCTCCAACACACACTCTCTCTCCTCCACTCTCTCTATTTCCCCCACACTCTCTCTCCCCCACACTCTCTCTCACTCACCCCCTCTCTCTCTCTCTCCCCCACTCTCTCTCTCCCCCCCCACTCTCTCTCTCTCTCTCTCTCTCTCTCTCTCTCTCTCTCTCTCTCTCTCTCTCTCTCTCTCTCTCTTTCTCTCTCTCTCTCTGTCACCCACACTCTCTCACACTCTGGATCTGGATATCTTATTTCCCTATATATCTTAACTGCCCTATACTACACCAAAATAACCTATACTGCTTTCTTCCAGATCTGACTCAAGCTTCACACGGAAGACATTGGAACTTCCCCTAACCCAGAAGACAGGTAGGGAACACATCCCCTCCAATGTATAACATTGCAGGAATGAGGGTACCTGGACATTGAGGGACTGCGGATCAGGAAAGATCACACACACACACACACACACACACACACACACACACACACACACACACACACACACACACACACACACACACACACACACACACACACACACACACACACACACACACACACACACACACACCAAGGACTAATTGTAGTATAATGTAATACAATAAATACATTTATGTCAAAAACAAATGTTGTTCTGAGTAGGAATTTATTAAATGTATTTTAATTATATATTTTATTTTAAAGCCGGGGTTGGGGGCGGGACTAGGCTTGGGGCGGAACTAGGGACGGGGTTGGGGACGGGACTAGGTGGCGAGTAGATTTTTTTGGTTCGGCGAGTAGATTTTTGGATGATTTGTCGAACACTATATATATATATATATCACAAAAATTAAGTAGCACTAAAGAGGATGTGAAATAACCCTAATAAATTATAAATTATATAAACATATTTAAAATATTAAAATAAATTAAAATTACCACAATTTAACCTAATAATATCTACAAACCATAACGTGATAGTGAAAAAAAAAAGGAAAATCCAAATTGAATGTTCCACTCAAACAAAAAATCCAGAGAGAAATATAGTCCCAATAGAAGATCCAGGGAGCGTATTGCAGTTTTAAGGGGAGTGGTATAGCCAACCACTATTGGAATCTATGAACAAAAAACAAAAAAACAAACAAAGCGCAAGCCCCATAGCACGTAACTGAGTAAAAATAAGTAACATTTATTTAAAAAATCAGCAACCCATAAGAATGTGCACTTACAGGATTTTAAACAGAACCATTCGTGGGAGAGAAATCTCTATTGTGGTCATCTGCGGTGGTAGAGTCCCAGGTTTGCAGAGTGGATGTAAACAGCCCAGGTTCACCACTTGGCAGCAAGATATAAAGGCATCCAATGCCTGCACGTCCTTTGCTCCCTAATACAATGGTTGCTAACACTTGAAATTACCGCCAGCCAGAGCGCAGGGAAGCCAGGGACTCCAATACACCAACACAAACGCGATGACGTCACAGCTCTACGCGTTTCGTCACACTGCGACGACTTCGTCAGGAGTTATGTGATTGTCAAGGACTGCCAATTAAATAGGCTGGATCAAGTAAACCTATTTTTACATTGGTACTAAGTTTCACCACAAATCGTATAACTCTAAAATTGCTATAAATATCAACATTACAATGAATAACAACAAAAAAACATCAATAATGATGTTGTTCACATCATACAATGAAAATAGCTAAAACTAAACATTTAATTATGTATAAACTCAACTAACACAATGACATGTTAGAGAAAGCTGGACTATTACCAATCTAAGTTTCATCAAATATGGAAGAAAATATATATATATACCAAATTAAAGCCTAAACCTATAATTTTAGTTTCAAAATATATTAATAAATCAATATATTAATTAGAATATAATATGAATATATAAACAACCAAATACCACTACACCATATAAAAATGAATGATAGAAAAATCTAAATAAAATTGAAAAAATATATTAAAATCAACCTATTTAATTCCTTGTGTGATGAGAACAACATTCACAAAACAATCTTTACATTATATGTACTAACAAAATTATTTAAAAATTATTTAAATTGATAATTCACATAGTGCATTAATTAAAATGATATCTAATTACATATAATAACAACAATTGTTACATTAAAAAATAACTAAAATTGTAAAAGATAAAGGAAAAAACGGGATTAACTATTAAATAACACCATGTCTGGATTCACCATTTATTAAGAGCAATCTGTCAGTGGGTGAATCTGAGGCACTTAAGGAGTTGAAGCGGTTGAAAGATCAGATTGTGATAAGGCAGGCCGACAAGGGAGGTAGTATTGTGGTACAGAATCCCAAGGATTATGAGGCTGAGGCAAGGAGATTGCTCTCAGACAAAGCTAATTTTGTGGTCTTAAATGTTGACCCCACATTGGACTATCAGTTAGAGCTAAGCTCACTATTAAGGGAGGCTTTTGATGAGAAGCTTATTACAAAGGATGAATTTAAATTTCTTTATGTAGCCAATCCGCGTATTCCTATCTTCTACCACCTCCGAAGGTGCACAATAGCCTCTTGAAACCACCAGGTAGGCCCATTGTGTCAGCGGTGGAGTCTATGATGTCGAGTGTATCTAAATACGTGGATCATTTTTTACAAACATATGTGGTCCATCTTCATTCGTATATAAGAGACACGCTCCACGTCATAGACTGCCTCTCTTCTATACAGTGGAAATCTACTTTTCAATGGGCCACTTGTGACGTTCAGTCATTATATACATGTATTGGGCATAATAAGGGTATCGAGGCTGTTGCGCACTTTTTGGGGGGGTGGTGGAGATCTACATGTATCACAATCTAATTTCATCCTCTCCCTTGTCGGCTTTATCCTTGGTTACAATTATTTTCTGTTCGGGGATAGCTTCCATCTCTAGACCTGTGGTATGTCCATGGGCACCACATTTGCCCCCAGCTATGCGAACCTTTTTATGGGTTATTGGAATCCAGATTTATCTGGCCCAATGCACGGCTGGGGGCGGGTCTGGTGTTCTATGGCCGGTACATTGATGACATCTTGATAATATGGACGGAGATGGGGGTGACCTCGAGCAGATACTGACCGACTTTAACTCCAATGATATGGGCCTCAAATACACCCACCAGATTAATGCATCTAGTAATGTCTTTCTAGATTTGGAATTGTCAGTAGATTTGAATCTGAATATCCAGACACGGGTGCATTTCAAGGACGGGGCTATATACATGCAAAAAGGGCACATTATTCCAAATGGCTAAGCAATATCCCCCTCAGTCAGTTTAATAGACTGAGGAGGAATTGCTCGTCCGACCATGTGTTTGAGCTGCAAGCCGGTCGTCTCATCGACAATTTCAAACAAAAGGGTATGATATGTCTCTGGTGCAGGAGGCATTCAATAAGGTCAGGTCGGTTGAACGTGTGGATTTGTTAGCTAAATCAAAGCTCAAACAGTGCAAACAATCCATGCTTGGCAGATATCAACACAAACAACTGTGCGGTTAAGTTTATTACAAAATTTAATGGTTATTCCCACAAAATTAGACAAATTATCAATCGCCACTGGAAAGTGTTGCTCTCAGATCCGCACCTCAGCAGTCAGTTGTCCACTGTGGCACCACTGGTCTTCCGCAAGGGTCTAAATATCAAGAACATCTTGGCCCCAAGTAGACTTAGTGATACTTCAGTTGAGAATAGTGGTTCACAGTTAGTGTCTGGAAACATTAGGTGTGGCAGATCTAGATGTCTAATGTGTGGACATCTGCATCTGTCGGATACTTTCTCTTCATTTAGCAACAAGTCTGAATATACATTAAAAAGTTCAATCAACTGTCTCTCCACATATATAGTGTATGTTTTATCTTGTCCATGTCAATTGCAAAATGTGGGTCGCACTAAAAGAGCACTGTGTGTCAGATTCCTGGAACACAGACGTTCCATCATTAAGGGAGTGCTGGCACACAGTGTTCCTCGACATTTTTCCCCAAGTACACCAAAAGGATCCCAAGAGACTTGTTATTATGGGTTTTGAGAGTATTCCGAGTACCCTATTAAGGGGAGATAGATTTAAGACACTATGTATAGAGAGGTCTTTTTGGATATACTCAGTTGGTACACTTTCTCCCAGGGTCTTAATGAGTGCTTGGATACTAGCACACTGGTTTAGTTTCCTGCCTTGCTGTTCTCTGCCTTTCTGCTCTGGTTGCTAGTTCGGTTCCTCTCCCCCTATCCTAGGATGGGGTTCTGTGTTTTTGGAGGGGATTCCTCTATGTTATATGATATTTCCTTAAAGTAGGTGTTATTTAATAGTTAATCCAGTTTTTTCCTTTATCTTTTTACAATTTTAGTTATTTTTTAATGTAACAATTTTGTTATTATATGTAATTAGATATAATTTTAATTAATGCACTATGTGAAATATCAATTTAATAATTTTTGTTAGTACATATAATGTAAAGATTGTTTTGTGAATGTTGTTCTCATCACACAAGGAATTAAATAGGTTGATTTTAATATATTTTTTCAATTTTATTTAGATTTTTCTATCATTCATTTTTATATGGTGTAGTGGTATTTGGTTGTTTATATATTCATATTATTATATTCTAATTAATATATTGATTTATTAATATCTTTTGAAACTAAAATTATAGGTTTAGGCTTTAATTTTAATTTGGTATATATATATATATATTTTCTTCCATATTTGTTGAAACTTAGATTGGTAATAGTGGGACAGCTTTCTCTAACATGTCATTGTGTTAGTTGAGTTTATACATAATTAAATTGTTTAGTTTTAGCTATTTTCATTGTATGATGTGAACAACATCATTATTGATGTTTTTTTTGTTGTTATTCATTGTAATGTTGATATTTATAGCAATTTTAGAGTTATACGATTTGTGGTGAAACTTAGTACCAATGTGAAAATAGGTTTACTTGATCCAGCTTATTTAATTGGCAGTCCTTGACAATCACATACTCCTGACGAAGTTGCCGCAGTGTGACGAAACGCGTACAGCTGTGACGTCATCGCGTTTGTGTTGGTGTATTTGGAGTCCCTGGCTTCCCTGCGCTCCGGCTGGCGGTAATTTCAAGTGTTAGCAACCATTGTAGGAGGGAGCAAAGGACGTGCAGGCATTGGATGCCTTTATATCTTGCTGCCAATTCGGGATAGGAGTTCAGGTGAACCTGGGCTGTTTACATCCACTCTGCAAAACTGGGACACACCCTACCACCGCAGATGACAAAAATAGAGATTTCTCTCCCACGAATGGTTCTGTTTAAAATCCTGTAAGTGCACATTCTTATGGTTGCTGATTTTTTAAATAAATGTACCTTATTTTTTACTCAGTTACGTGCTATGGAGCTTGCCCTTTTGTTTGTTTTTTATATATATATATATATATATACAGTGCTCGACAAACCCGGTCGCCAGCTCGCCAGCTGTGATCGGATATTGGCTCGTGGCCAGTAACCTTTCCCCTGCTTTGCAAAAAAAAATCCCCTGCTCGATAAAAAATAAAAATAAAAATTGAAAAAAAAAAAATCGTAGCCGATTGGCTGTGACGCAGGATGGAGTTGCCAGGACCTCAAACTGCCCTGTCTGCACTGGTAAGTAATGGGGGGGTGGGGTGTGAGTGCGTGCGCGTCTGCTGCTCCTCCTCTTCCTCATATCCTCCTGTATAATTGTGTCAGCTCCTATAATTGACAATTTACGAATCCTGTCATGTAGGAGTTTGGACAGATGCTTCAGGTGGGGGGAATTTAATACACTTTAAATATTTATATACTGTATACACTGATACATCCCCCCCTCCAGTGTTCCCGCTGCCCATGCGGGTAGGAACATACTGCAAAAGCCGAGGTGTTTCCCTCCCTCCCTTCGGTGCTCCCGCTGCCACCGCTGCCCACGCGGGTCACATACTATAGTAGCCGGGGTGTTTCTCTCCCCCCCTCTTTCCAGTGTTCCCGCTGCCCGCGCAGGTCAGAACATACTGAGATAGCTGGGGTGTTTCTCTCTCCCCCCCCCCTCGGGTGTTCCCGCTACCCGCGCGGGTCACATACTATAGTAGCCGGGGTTTTTCTCTCCCCCCTTCTTTCCGGTGTTTCCGCTGCCCGCACTGGTTGGAACATACTGAGATAGCTGGGGTGTTTCTCTCTCCCCCCCCCCTCCGGTGTTCCCGCTGGCCGCGCGTGTCACATACTGAGGTAGCCGAGGTGTTTCTCTCCCTCCCTCCCCTCCAGTGTTCCCGCTGCCCGTGCAGGTCACATACTGCGGTAGCCGGGGTGTTTCTCTCCCCCCCTCCCTCCTTCCGGTGTTCCCGCTGCCCGTGTGGGTCGGAACATACTGAGGTAGCCGGGGTGTTTCTCTCCCCCCCCCTCCCCTCCCCTCCGGTGTTCCCACTGCCCGCGTGGGTCGGAACATACAGAGGTAGCCGGGGTGTTTCTCTCCCCCCCCTCCCCTCCTCTCCGGTGTTCCCACTGCCCGCGTGGGTCGGAACATACTGAGGTAGCTGGGGTGTTTCTCTCCCCCCCCCCTCCCCTCCGGTGTTCCCGCTGCCCGTGCGGGTCGGAACATACTGAGGTAGCCGGGGTGTTTCTCTCCCCTCCCCTCCGGCGCTCCCGCTGCCCGTGCGGGTCCGAAAATATTGCAGTTGCCGGTATTTCTCTCCCCTTGGTGCTCCTGCTGCTCGCGCGGGACGGGAGGAGGTAGCGGGGTGTTTCTACCCCCTCCCTCTCCCCTCCGGCGCCCCTCCCTTCCCGTGTGTGTGTGTATGGGTATGAGAGAGAGATTGAGTGTGTGTGTGTGTGTGTGTCTCTCCCCTCTATGTCTCTCTGTCTCTCCCCTCTCTGTCTCTCCCCTCTCTGTCTCTCCCCTCTCTGTTTCTTCTCTCTCCCTTCTCTTTCTCTTCGCTCTCCCTTCTCTGTCTCTTCACTCTCCCCTCTCTGTCTCTCTCCCCTCTCTGTCTCTCTCCCCTCTCTGTCTCTCTCCCCTCTCTGTCTCTCTCCCCTCTCTGTATCTCTCCCCTCTCTGTCTCTCTCTCTCTCCCTTCTCTGTCTCTCTCTCTCACACTCTCGATCTGGATATCTTATTTACCCTGTATATCTTAACTGCCCTATACTACACCGAAATAACCTATACTGCTTTCTTCCAGATCTGACTCAAGCTTCACACGGGAGACATCAGAATCCCACTTAACCCAGAAGACAGGTAGGGATCACATCCCCTCCAATGTATAACATTGCGGGAATGAGGGTACCTGGACATTGAGGGACTGCGGATCAGGTAAGATCCCAGGTGGGATTGCTGCTTTAAATATTGTGAAGCGGGGACGTCCAGACACTGGTTAAGGGGTTCAGGAAACTAGTCATTCACATCTGGCTTTTTTTTCTAGATCTGACATTTACACACACACACACACACACACACACACACACACACACACACACACACACACACACACACACACACACACACACACACACACACACACACACACACACACACACACACACACACACACACACACAAACACACACACACACACACACACACACACACACACACGTAACAAGGACTAATTATAGTATAATGTAATACAATAGATAAACATATGTCAAAAACGAATGTTCTTACTAGGAATTTATTCAATTTATGTATTTTTTTAAGTGGGGGCGGGACTAGGGGTGTGGTTGGGGGCGGGACTAGGGGCGGGGTTTGGGGCGGGACTAGGTGCGAGTAGATGTTTTGGTTCGGCGAGTAGATTTTTGGGTGATTTGTCATACTGTGTATATATATATATATATATATATATATATATATATATATATATATATATATAGAGAGAGAGAGAGAGAGAGAGAGAGAGAGAGATAGATATAGATATATAAAACATGGAAATAGCCATGTTAGTCCAGTTGAGATAGTGCAGAATAAATGAGTTCTTCAGTATTAGGAGTGTAGAAAAAATAAAACATATATGTACTGTAAATAAGGTAGGGTGTTAAAAGTATTTGAACCCCGGGGTGGGTGACAAATAAAGGTATAGAGGGGGAGGGATGCTGGGGGATGGGGGAGAAAGTGTGGATAAGAATAGAGGCAAGCAGGATAATTACAAACAATTTTGATAGGGTGTGAGAAAACCCATACCTGCATTAAGTCCTTTGTTTTGGTGTCAAAGAGTCTTATCATTCTGAGTTCAAATGTTTTCCGTTCTTGGGTGCGTTAAACATTCGATTGAGGATTTTGATTTTTAAATCATTTATGGAATGATCTGGTTGTAAGAAATGATGTCCCACTTGTGAGTAGTATCTTCCTTCTTCGTGACAGGAATATGGAGTGTCTGTGCATATTCATTCTGCCTTGTAGTTTTTGGCTGGTTTCCCCAATGTAGTAACCTTGATCACATTTGCAGGTGTGGGAAAGATTTATTTTAATGTCACATCCTCTGCCAGCATGGGTTGCAGATCTTTGATTATTTTTCGTATACCCTCTAGGGTAGGGTTGTATGTGGCCACTAGTGGTATGCGTGTGGTAGGTTCTTACTGTCTGTATTGTAGCAGGTGTTCTCGTGGGGCTTTTAGTGCAGATGTAATAGTTTTGGCAATGGTCTTTGGTTTGCATCCCTTCTGTCTGAACGATTCAATCAGGGTTGTGAGATGCCGGTTTCTGTCTTCAGTGTCAGAGCATATGCGGTGGTATCTTATAGCTTGGCTGTGTATGATACCTTGCTTGGTATGAGTGGGATGGAAGCTGGAGTTGTGGAGGTAACTGCATCTGTCTGTTGGTTTCTTGTATACAGATGTGTGTAATTTGCCATTTTTCAGTGTTATTGTTGTATCTAGAAAGTTTACTAGGTTTGCTGAATAATCCATTTTGAGTTTAATTGATGGATGGAATGAGTTCAGGGACTCGTGGAATTGTTTTAGGTTTCCTTCACCCTCTGGCCATATTGTAAACAGGTCATCAATGTATCTGTATTATTTGTAGGGTTTGTGGGGGCATGTAATTAGGAATCTTCTTGGTACCCATTGCAGTCCCCGTTAGTTGTAGGTACATTTCCTTGTTGAAGCTGAAGTAGTTGTGTGTGAGGATGTATTCTATCAGTTTGGTAATTACAACAGCGCTGTGTTTCTGATCCAGGGGAGATGTTTTAAGGATCTGCAGGCATGCCTCAAAACCATCCTTGTGGGGGATGTTGCTGTAAAGGGATTCTACATCCATGGTAACTAGCAGTGTGTTGGATGGTAGTTGGTTGATGTTGTTAAGATTATTGAGAAAATCTGTGGTATCATGTATGAAGCTTCTGACTAAAGGTTTGAGGATATTCTCCACTAAGCCTTATATTTTTTCAGTGAGTGTATCCATATCTGTTATAATTGGTCTGACTGGGTTTTATGGTTTGTGGATTTTGGGAAGCATGTAGAAGATCCCAACTCCTGGGTTGTCAGGTATGAGTTGCTTAAATTGTCGTTGCAGGTGGTAAGGGAATGTTTGAATGAGATTCATAAGTTGCTTTGTATATTCCTGGGTTGGATCATGCGTGAGTTTCTTGTAATAGGTGTTGTCTGTGAGTTGTCTATTGCCATCTTCTATGTATTTATTTGTGTTCATAAGCACCATTGCACCTCCTTTATCTGCTGGTTTGATGGCGATGTTGTGGTTGTTTCGTAGTTCCTTGATTGCAGATCTCTCCATGTGGGATAGGTTGTACATAGTTTTTTTCTGCTGTGTTGATGCCAGTGTGGAAACTTGTGATCTGAAGCTCTGTATGTAGCCGTCAAGTTTGACGTTGCGTCCTATTGGTGGTGTGAAGTAGATGTTCTTCTTCTTCTTGTTGTTCTCTGTCATTATGGGGGTGCTCTCTTTTTTGTGGAAGTATCATTTCAGTCGAAGTCTCCTGAAGAATTCTTCTAGGTCTGAGTACAATTGGATTTGATCCAGTTTGGTGGTGGGACAGAATGTTAGTCCCTTGGAGAGAACTGAGGTCTCAGGTTTTGAGAGTTTATAATCAGACAGGTTTATAACTCCTTTGCAGGCTATGTGCTCTTCAGGGTTGAGGGAGTGTATCTGTCTTGAAAAGTCAGTGTTTTTTTTTAGTTCTGAGTAGTTGTCCTGCTTTTTGTTAGTTTGAAATCCCTTATGTTGTGTCCATGGTCTGCAGTCATAATGAGAGAGGAGTTGTAGTTTCTTCTTGATTAAGTTCTGCTGCAGTTTCTTGTGCAGAGTTTGCATATCTTTTTCCAGTTTGTTAGTATTTACACTGCTTTGCAATTGCAGGGTTTGGAGTATTGTGCATTTTTGCCATTTTATTTCCTGTTTTTTTCCATATATTTGATGAATCAGATTGTTTCTCAGTTTCTCACTGGTGCGTTTGCATTGTTCTTCAGCGTAATGGGAATTGTGTGTTGTTGCAAGTGGGTTTTTGATCTTCAGCCCATTTGGTATCCAGTTTCTTCTCTTGCATTCTGGTAGTATGGTGTAGGACTTGCACTTATTATGGTTTACCTTGATAATTTGGTGTGCAAGCTTATGATGCTTTAACCAAAATATCTAACTAAAAAAACATATTTTATTATTATTAGTATTAGCATTATTATTAGTACTGAAGCATTATTTCTTGTCATTATTACCATGTATGTTTTGTCATTTGGATGTAGCACTGGGCACCCCCTGTCGTTAGCTATATTCACTTGCCACAGCCCAGTGGCACTCTATGTAACATTACATATAGTCAAGATTAGGTGGGTGTGGGCGTTTGAGCTTGCTGGGATTGTGTGTGCTAATCTATCTATCTATCTATCTATCTATCTATCTATCTATCTATCTATCGATATAAGTGAGTACTTCCATATTAGGTGATACCTTTTTTATTTGGACTAACAATGTATGTCATAGGACAAGCTTTTGATAGGTCTCCTCTCTTTGTCTGACTGACAAAGTCAGTTAGCTCGGCTAACACGGTACTGATACCTCTACATGTATATATATATATATATATATATATATATATATATATATATATATACAGTATATATACATGTGACATACATTGTATGACATACATTGTTAGTCCAAATAAAAAAGGTATCACCTAATATGGAAGTACTCACTTATATCGATAGATTGATAGATAGATAGATAGATAGATAGATAGATAGATAGATAGATAGATAGATAGATAGATAGATAGATAGATACCAGAGGGACATCCGATAAAAGAGAGACAGCACACTGATGGTTGAAATCCAAACAAAAACCTGTATTTATAACAGAGAGAGAGCACTGCAACCAACGTTTCGGTCACCGTAACGGGACCTTCCTCAGGGTCATGCAGTGGTGAAATGCCCATGAGTATCCTTATATACCTCATCACCCAGTGCAACAAAATAGTTTACACCAATCACCAAACACCTCATGTATAAAATCAGCTGATAACAATAAAAGAGTGACCAATACCCCTAGCTCGTACGAAACACCCACCTGCAGTTAAAAGATGGTCAATCACAATATAGCAATCATAAAGTGCCCCAGGCGCCAGAAGATGACGTGTGCCTGTACCTGCAACTGCATGCGGTTACGACATCACCATGACAACGGCCAGGTCGGCATCGCAATAATATGTATTAAACACCAGACAGAGTACGGTGTCACATAGAGGCCAAAAGAAAGCAGCACACATTATTAACTGCGCATGTGCGGCACATCAATCTAAACCCAAGAAGCCAGGGGACGCAGGTGGGGAACGGGGGGGAGGAGCCAAGGGTGCGCATCACCCAAAAACTACCACACCACCACTAACATCCAACCCCAAACCCAAATCGATCGCGCATGTGCAGTTGAACAAAATCAGGGCAATATGGGATAAATAACCTTTAGGTGCCACAGCGGACTCCAGAGGAAAAAAACAATTGGCGCATGCACCCACCAGTATCAGAGGGGTGCAGTCAGACAAGACAAATGAGTGAGGGAGGAAAGGGTGCAGAACTCCATAAGTACAAATGTAGAACAGCTGAAACTAGAAAGCGCAAAACATAAGACAAACAATGTGCACAGGGGAAGGGAGCCATGGATGGAGAAACAGATACAGACACTAAAAATAGAAACATAGAAAAATGTAAAAAAAGTACTGTAGAAAAACACTAACTAAGGTAGCTAAAAAATGCTACAAAAAACAACCCAGCTTAAGTGCTTCGTTCAGCCCACCGGGAGCCATGGTTTTGAGCTCAAAGATAAGTCTGGTTTCTTGCTGCAACAACATCTTGCCCCTATCCCCAACACAGTTCGGAACGGATACTTGTAGGATGGGCATGCACCTCAAAGTTGCAAGGGAATGCCTCTTTTCCCTGAAGTGCCTGGCAACTGGAAGGAACTTCAGATCCTGATCATCTCCATTACTCATCAACGCTTCTCCTGATGGTAGTGCGGTGCATTGCGATTCTTTCTTATAACATTCTAACGGTTTTGCCGATATAAAAGAGACCACAAGGACACCAAATGAAATAAACAACCAATTTAGATTTGCAGTTGACAACTTGTTTAATTTTAATAGGTATACCATTATGGATGATTGTATATGGGTCCCTGTTGTGCAACCAATTTGTGCAACCATGGTAACGATATGATCCTGGCTTCTTCACCAACCTTCTAGTTGACATATTTTTCAGAAGGGTCTGCACTGGTAATCATATCACCTATACTCGGGCCCCGTCGTAAGCAGAACAAAGGTGGCTCATGGACAATCTTGCCAATCCGGTCATTGTTGGCTAGGATATGCCAATTCTCCCGTATGCACCGCTTCAAACTGTTGGAGGAAGTACTGAAAGTGCTAACAATATTGAATCTGTTAGATATAGGAGCTGCAGCAAGTGGAGTTAGTAGTGTTTCCCTGTCGATCAGTCCAACCCTATCCAGGGCTGTTTCAATGTCCATTGGACAGTAACCCCTCTCGTAGAAGCGTGCCGCCATGAGTACTACTGTAGCGCTCTCTCCAATTCTTCTGAAGCACTAGTAATCCTTTTCACCCTTAATACAGCTGCGGCCGCCTTTATCCTAATGCGGCCGTAGCGGCGCAACTCTGATAACCGTGGGCAGATGCAGTATAATTGTTTTTTTTTTCTGGAATATGTTCCAGTATTTTAGCGCTCGTAATATTAGCATATTATTAGCACTGTCTGCAGTACTGCAATACCGTCTAAAAACTCAGGTGTGCGTTTGCGAGCTGTTGTCTTCAAAGTCTAATACTGTAGCAGTTCAACCTACGTCAGTGCACAGTCTGCGTGCGCGCGCGCAGTAATTGTAAATTTGCATATTTATACATGCATGTGCAGTGCTGTATGTCTCATTTGTAAAACAAATATAATCACTGCGCTTCTCCATGTAAAGAGCATGCAGCTAGTGAAGGAAATGGCCATACAAATGTGCAAAACAGAAAGTGAATCCCTGCGCTTCTCCCATAGGGATAGCAATCAATGGGGAATATATATATATATGTATGGTGTAAATATCTATAAGAAAAAAGGAGTAATTTGCAGTAATTGTAAATTTGCATATTTATACATGCATGTGCAGTGCTGTATGTCTCATTTGAACATTGTTGAAACGCATAGGCGTGTACTGTAACAGTATCACATTTTGGCATACTGTATACAGCGCTCTCCCCTCGTTCGCCCCCGCACACACACAGGCTAATTTACTGCACTGCAGTATTTCAACTTCTTATCTTATCTACAGTACACCTCTCTCACACCATTCCTTTGAATGGGTGTCTTTCTTGTTTCAATCACATTCCTGTGTGTGTAACGTAGCAGTGCAGAGCCGGGTTTGATTTATTCTGTGTTGACTATTAATGCTCATTGGGGAAAAAAAAGTTCAAGAGTGAGTGACCAAAAAAAAAAACTGCACATGATTGATTTGTGTGATTTTTATGTATTTGGGGGTGTGGGGATCAAATTATCATGATGACCTGCCTGTTAAAATATGTCATGTCTTTGAACTACAGTACAGCTAATCCTTCATGCAGTTTTACCCCCCTCTCCCCCCGCAGACACACACAAGGCTCGCTCAAGGATTTCAACCTCTTATCGACACCTCTCCAAAACCATTCATTTTCAAAAGCTTATCTTTGTGCTTTTAATCGTCCCGAGCCAAGCATCACCTCACTGTGTCTGTGTGTAATCCTCTTTGGGAAGGGAGCTAGCTGATGATTATTGCGCATGTGTCAGTCTATAACTTCACCACTGCTTGCGAAGTTCAAGAGTGAGTGACCAAAAAAAAAAAATTCTCTTGTCATTTTTTATTTTTATTTTCTCCACATGCCTGCCTAAACCATTTTGATATTACGATATTCAATCTGTGCTGTAGTGTTTGACTGCGACACTGTGCGTTTGACTGCACATGATGGATTTGTGTGATTTTTATGTATTTGGGGTGTGGGGATCAAATTATTATGATGACCTGCCTGTTTAAAATATGTCATGTCTTTGAACTACAGTACAGCTAATCCTTCATGCAGCTTTACCCCCTCCCCCCGCAGACACACACAAGGCTCGCTCAAGGATTTCAACTTCTTATTGACACCTCTCCAAACCATTCCTTTTCAAAACCTTGTCTTTGTGCTTTTCAACCTCTCTCAGACCATTCGTTAATGTTCCTATTGTTGGCTTTCCCTATGTTAATCTGATTATGTAACCAATTATTAAAAAGATAACCAATTATTAAAACTGTATGTCTTCTTGAAGAATCCCCCCCACACACATTCACAGTGAATTTAAAGTTCAAAGACATAAAATCTTAATGTAATTAAATATGTATTTTATTTTATAAGGAAAGAAAAAGAAAAATAATCATTGAGAGAGGAGGGGGGTTGAAAATTGAGGGCCGGTGGATAATCATGAATAATGCACATTGATAATAATAAAAACAGTAATACAAATTTTCCGCCTTTATCTTCTTTCTCATTCTGTGTAGACAGGGAGAGGGAAAAAAACGGAGCACTATCTCCAATGCTGTAAAAAACAGCCAATAAACCACAGGGTATGCGTTCCCAAAATAAAGCTATTTAATGGCTCAAGAATCAGTTACAAAACACACCAACGCGTTTCAGACCTTAGTGGTCCTTTATCAAGGTGAATACACAATTTCTAAAGAGAGTGTGATTTATACTTACCCCAAAGCCGCGCGGACCAGTCGCGAAGACTTCCGGGTGCGTCACGTGTCTCGGGTGCTAACCCCGCGACCTGCGACGTCATCCCGTCGGTTGCTGCAGTGGGGGTGCATAGCCGCATCAGGCGCGCGACGTCACTACGCATAGGCTCGTGTGGGGGGAGCATGGCGTCTGTGTAACTGTCCACAAGAACTGCCAGTGCTCCTCCTCCCTCCGCCTAGATGTTACGGTGCGCGTGACGTCACCACGCCGCGCGCGTGACGTAAACACGTCACAATGCATCCCATTGCTAGGCAACTAGGTCCCCTCGGCTCTGGGGAGGCACAATACAAAAGAAACAACTTTATTAACATAGACAATAACACTCTCCAATCTACAGTGAAAATAAAAACAAGAAAAGACAATAAAAAATGATTAAAACATAATGATAATTTTTAAAAAAACAGCATATCATGAAGGCAATTGATCCATATATGATCAATCCATGACTGAGTGACAACCTTGGAGAAAATAATTTCAATTCGATCTTAATGAATTTGTGTAATGTTTGTAGTGTAGGTGTCAGAAACTTTTGTGGTTAATAGTATGTCTTGGCATAAGCAGCTTAACATTACCATAATGTAAGTTCTGAACCTATGAGAGAATGAGACTGAATTTAGGATTGCAAACCAGTTACATAACGAATGATTATTTAAATACACATATAGAGATGAAATCTTTTACGGCTATATATTCTATATTGTATATGTAATTGCGATATCCATAGTTTGCAACTAGATGAACTTCATAATCTGTGCACGTGCTGCTAACAAATATTCAAACACACAATATGTTAGGAAGAGGGGTACATCTCCAGTGGGCAAACAGAACTTAAGTATCGAATAGAAGAGAACCTATATCCCAGTCTGAATTTAGACCATGCGGGATACGGGTTTGAAGGGTAAATATCCAGTAAAGCTCTCTTCTATTCAAAATACTTAATCTGTTGCCCCCTCTAATTGGGTTCGGCACATGCTCAATGCCCATGAAGGACATGTTGCTAGAATCGCCCATGCTACAATTACTAAAATGTAGGGATACAGGATGGTTAATATCTTTTTTTATAATCAACCTTAAGTGTTCAAGGATGCGAACCTTGAGATTTCTTATAGTCCTTCCTATATATTGTTTGCCGCACCCGCAGCTTAACAAATACACTACATAAGTGGTATCGCAATTAATGAATGAATTTATATGATATCTTTTACCTGTTTGTTTAGAACAAAAATCTGTCTTGCTATTCATATGTTTACATATCTTACATTTAGAGCAAACATAACTGCCCTTAGGTAATTTAACCGTTGGATTCTTGGTGGATTCAAATAGGCTTCTAGAGACATGGTTGGCAATAGTTTTGGCCTTCCTGAAGACTATTCGTGGTCCTTCCTCGTAGATGGATTGTAACATTGGATCTGCTGCTAAGACCCCCCAATGTTTCTTAACTATAGCTTTGATATTATTGGCTTGGTTATTGTGTTGTAGTACAAGAAACGGGGAGTTTGGATATATTTCATTCTGTGTAGTTCATTGAGAGAAGGGAGGTTTTGTGTAAATCATGACTGCAGTTTAGATACACTCAACTGTACACACAGTTCACAAAATTTAGACATGGTCCCCCCACTCCCCCTGTCCATCCTTTTTTCTCTGAAAAGACAAGAAAAAAAAATGAGTGCAGTTATGTGCATACTGTATTATGGCATTGTGTACTGTATATCTACTCCATATTGGACTACAGTATGCAGATAGTACTGTCAATCTAGTCTATACTGGAACTATTGTATACTGTAACTACTGTTAAATACTTTTTAACCAGATGGCTAGTGCTGCTCTCTAGGAAAGAAAAAATGTGTGCAGTTAGGTGCATATTATGGCATTGTGTACTGTATAGCTACTCCATATTGGACTACAGTATGCAGATACACTGTAGTACTGTCAAACTAGTCTATATTGGAACTACTGTATACTGTAATTACTGTTAAATTCTTTGTAACCGGATGGCTAGTGCTGCTTTCTCAGGAAAGAAAAAATCTGTGCCATACTTACCCATATCATACTGTACTTACCATACTACAGTACAATACTATACCACACTACCTTCCTGATGCTTGCCCATTACGCTCGATCACAATGGGCAACACAGTCGCAATATGGTCAATATATTTATTGCATCGTTCCACGGTGAGTACATCGTTCCAAAAACTTATTATGCCTTGCGCCAACTCATCCTTTTTGGAGGGTTTCACGAATTTTCGGATATGATCCTTCAGCTGATGCCAGACCATTTCGATAGGATTGAAGTCTGGCGATCTGTCATTGGAGAGGGAAAAAAAGGACAATTAGTTAAAGAGATGCACAGTAAAAACAGTGGGAAAAAATGTGACACGGTTACCGCACTTACTCCGCTGGCGTCTTCACCCAGTTGATACCGCGCTCAAGAATATGCGCTGTTAATGCGGTGTGCTTCGGATCGTTGTCCTGGTAGAAACGGTGACAACCTGGGAACTCACGTGTGATGTATTCCACAATCTCAGGCACAATTTGCTCTTGGAATAAAGCTTTATTCATGATTCCTATAACAAGAAAAGAAAAGTGCTCAAAAAACTGCACACTAGTACAGTACAGTGCATAAGGCAAAAGCGTGTGACTTATTTTACCTTCAAAGATGACAATGCATCCTGGTCCACGCCTAGAGAGGGCACCCCACACATGCATCTTCACTGGGTGTTTTGGATGCGGCTTCATAGATATGCAACCTTTTTTGTGGAATGCAAAGGTGGCAAATCTCTCCAGCGATACAGTAGACTCGTCAGTGAAGATGCAATCCTGGAAAGTTTCTCCACTGTCGATCCATGCATGGACCTGGACCACTCTCTTGATCTTGTTAACGTCCCTTACGTATCTTAGGGTACGCTCTGTAATGACAAGGCATAATTTTATAGGTACAGTACAGTTTCTTAAACAACACTTTAACCTCCTGTACTGTCCAGTACTAACCTCACATGTCCATATTTCCATCCAATTCTGCGTCTCCTCTTCTTTATGCAGGTCTCAGATATAGTGAGATTGTGATTTTGCAGCAGAGTTTATTTCACCCTTAATGCACTCTTCTCGTCATTCTCTTCACTTATTTTGTCGACCAGAAGAGTTGTCTCCCTACAGTGTAAAGAAAAACAACAATCCTGTAAGTTACAGTGCAGTAGGCCACAATCTTTTTAACAGGCATAGCTGTGTGTAGAAAGAAATACAAGCCTAAGAATGTATGTTCAATGTTTAGTTGATGTGTATTCAATGTGCAGTGAATCCACAAAATGGATGGTGTATTTATACGATAATGACTCACATTAGAGTACGCCCACTTTTAACACCTGTACCTCGTCGCCATGCATAAAAGGTTACACACTTTGAATAGCCCACCACTCGATGATCTGTATCTGAACTTTCCCTTGTCCAGATACTGTATTATGCCATCTGCTTCCATGGATCAACCCCGATTCTACGGACGCAGGAACCCACTCGCCTATGCCGTGCCTGTCATGCAGAAAAAGCGAAAGGCGGGAGCCATTTCCAAGCCAAGGCCAAAGCGAAAGGCTAAGGCTAATAAAGAAAACCTTCTGACGACCCCAAAGGCTAAGGTTTTTAATGCCAAGAAAACATTTGGTGATGTACACTCAAAGCAAAACAAATGGCAGCCAACCCATCGAACCCGCAGGCCACTTCCTCGATTACGCTTCGACGACTCTGCCGCTGCTCTCCCTGAAATCCACAGCCCATCTTCTCCACTACTCGTCCACGACGCTGCCGCTGCTCTCCCGGAAACCCACAGCCCATCTCTTCTCCACTACTCTTCGACGACAATGTAGCTGGTCTCCCGGAAATCCATGGGTCACTTTCTCCATTATGCTTAGACGATTCTGCCGCTTCTCTCCCGGAAATCCACAAGTCACATTTTCCATCCCTCTTCGACGACGCTGCCGCTTCTCTCCCAGAAATCCACAGGTCACCTCCTCCATCCTTCTTCGACGAAGCTGCCACTTCTCTCCAGAGAACCCCCATCTCATCCTCCATAGCACCCATCCACACAGATGTCCACAGCACCCCATGCACAAGATCCAGCTCGTTAGACCGCATGCTGAATGGGTTAAGTGTCGATATCCCCGGGAACTCTACTATGCTGGTAAAGATAGATCTTCTTTTAGAGACCATGCTAAATATGGATCAACGGATGGAGAAGATGGATCAACGGATGGAGAAGATGGATCAACGGATGGAGAAGATGGATCAACGGATGGAGAAGATAGAGACTGACATAGCGGGGATACATAATTTGCTCGGAGTTCATGCCCCTGTATCTCGGACGCCGGAGCAGGAGGGTGGCATGGATGGGATGAATGGGACCTTCAACCGCCTTCCATTATCAAGTGCATCCCCTCCACCAGAAGAATATGTGTACATGTATGCCGTTGACGAGGATGACATGACAACCCCGTCAAGACCACGCCAGGAGACAACACTGACAAGGTGACCAAGACAGGAGGAAAGCATCCTCCCAGACAACCTACCCTCGCCCGCCGCCACAAGCACACCCGCTCCCAGAAGAACACCCCTTTCAGAATCCAACCCACATACGCTTGCATCGATACGGTGCCCGACATCATCCTGCGCGAGCTGCCCAATCCAATCAGGGAGAAGTATAGGGTGATGAGTGCTGGTTTACCCCAGAAGTAAGTAATGTTAATTTTCAAGCACCACGTGTCCTACTTGGTGTACTGCGGGTGGGCCAAAAATGGAAACTACGAAGGAAATTGCGAAAAAGGGCGCTTCCTGAAAATTTAAGAAGGACTACTGTGGAGGAATTGCGGCGCTATTTTTCAATTACAGATCCTGTAATGAAAATCGTGAGAGACGCCATTAATGGCATTTTGCGTCAAACAAGGCATCAGCCCTGGAAGGACAATCTGGTGGGGATCGAATTTGCGTGACTGTTCAAATGTTGTTTATTTTTTGACTTGTTGCTTGTTTTAACTTGTATTAATAAAGAAATGTTTTTACTTACACAAGACCTGCACAACTCCAGTCCTCGAGGGCCACAAACAGGCCTGGTTTTCAATCCTGAAAACCGGGCCTGTTTGCGGCCCTCGAAGACTGGAGTTGTGCAGGCCTGACTTACTGTACTGTACACTATCCTACTGTAAATGTTTTGACTTTCTGTACATAAATGTTTTTACTAGCAGTACACCATACACCTGTAAATGTTTTGACTTTCTGTACATAAATGTTTTTACTAGCAGTATACCATACACCTGTAAATGTTTTGAATTGCTGTACACATTAAATGATTTTAAATTGTATTTGTAAATAAATGATTTTGTACTTACTCCACCAATAAAAGAAAATGTTGATTTGTTTTAAATTGTTCCATTGTCTCCTTTTATACTGTAACAAAATACAGTGTTTCTAGAACATACAGTACAGTACTGTCCAGGCATACTGTCCAGGCATACTGTACAGTACTGTACTGTATACTGTAGGCATGCTCAGTACATCACAAGAGTATTAAAACAATACATGCTGTACAGGTATAGAATACACATATGTACTGGAATACATGTAGAATAAATGCATACTTTTTATTTTTCGGGTTTATTATACAGTATACAGTGGCGGCTGTCTTTATTCTCCTGCGGCCTTTTCCCCGCAATTTTAAAAATCGCGGGCTGATGGGGGCCGTTTTCGGACGTTTTGGGCGCCTGCGGGCATTTCTATTGTTTAGCGCTAAGCGCTTTCATTGTCTAGCGCTATTAGCGCTTTCAGCTGATTTTGGGCCGCGCGGAGAGTCGGATAACATCCCCGCATTTTTCCGGGTAAGTCGGAGGATAGGAGGGGCTGCAACAGTATATATAAAAAAGTATTGTATACGGTCTGAAAACAACAGCATACTGTTTCAGGTTTTCTATGAAGCTCTCAGTTACAGTATTCTATCCTAATCAATAACAACGGCCACTAAACTGTAGACTCCGGTACGTGGTTTTTTAAATCCGATTCAGCAATGTGCAGGCATTGTTACACAAAGTGATATTATCCATCGAAATCCCTCCATTTGCCGTTTTCTGCATGAGATGACAAGGTTTTCTTTTCTGAGGAAAAACAAAAGTACAAGTTTTACTGTAATGGTCAGTCAGCCCCCTAAAGAAGGGGGTGAGTAAGGGGATGACCCCTAAATTGGGTGCTCTAAAGAAAACCTTGCTGGCAAGTCTGAATTGTTTCTTAGTATTAAACAAGCGGAGTACTCTGTCATCTAAGGTAAACGGTAATGAATGATAAGCAGTATGCAGTCAGTCTATAGCAGTGGGTTAAATGACCCGTACGCGGACATGAAGCCTTCTAACCTGACCGGTGAGCGTGTATCCAACCGGCGGTCCCTTCTCTGGTGGGCCTCTCTGTGTTCCGTGGTCTGCGATATCCTGCAGCACTCCGTACAGCTGCTTCCTGTCCGGGGATCCTGTCCTCCACTGGCGTTCCTTTCTGGCAGCCCTCTGGGTACACAGCGACCTGTGACCCCCGGATGTACCTGCTGCTGCTGCTTCCGTATCCTGTGTGACAGAGAATAGCTCCGCTCCACTGCGTGCGTCCGTCCCGATGAGAGGTATAGTAGAAAAAAAGGGGGGGGGGATACGAGCACTGCAAAAAAGACACTCTGGCTAGGGCATGTGCAAAAACGTAGAAAAGGGCCTGGAACATGTACCAGTGGCAAAGAGGGGAGGGGACAGACTAAAACAGTTGAATAAAAGAGAAATGATGTGGATCTACTGTATGAATAGTCTCCACCCCTCTGGACTAAATGTAGACTGGGAACTGGTCCATTTCCTGTAAATGACAGTTAAGGGTGGAAAGAGTTGAGAGTGAGGAACCGACAAAAACAAAACCAGATATTAATAATTATAATTATAAATATAACCCCAATAGGAACTAGAAGTATGACATGATATACACTATTCCTCATGCATTTAAGAGGGATTATATAAGCAACAATGTAATAAAAATATAAAAGTAGAATTATGTAGCTTCAGGTTATGTAAGAGGTATTCTTCTATAACCTCTATATGCAATTAAATGTAGCTCCTCACCTCTAAAATAATAAAATAACAAATCTCCACTCTACAGTCTCTGATAAGAGCATTATTATCTGTAATTAGTTATAATAATGTAGGAGGGTCTGTTGTCCACAATGGTTTTTAATAATAATTTTTCTTATTATTCTTTTTCATTTTTTTCATGTATTTGTTTATTTTGCTACAATATGTTTTTCATCTTTGTTTTGTACTTATGTTTATATCTGTTTAAAATATCTTTATTCTGTCTTAATTAACAGTCTTGATGATTTGATTTTATCTTATTCTAATAGGTGTCTTTCTCTGCTTTGGGGAAGTCTTTTATAATGGATTCTTTGCAAGTATCCTATATTATTTTAAACTTATGTATTCTCCTTGTATCATATTCCTGTAGAAACCAGACTCCAATGTTATATGCCTGTGTAGGTACCATCATAGATGCTTATATACTGCCACAACAACTTGTAGCTAGAATTGAGGACTCATAGTTATGCCTCTTCAGTATTTCTTAACCCCCTGAGTGCTGTAATTATACATCACTACATATATGAGGCAATAACACATAAGCTATGGGACTGCAATAATGCAATGACTTAACATGTGATGCCTTACATGGGCAACACCCTCCACCTGCTTCAATTAAACAATTAGGGCTATAAATGAGGAGTCGGGCAGACACAAGGAATACTCTTTGATAAAGTTCCGTCGGGAACGAAACGCGTCAGAGGACGGTGAACATGTAATTTTAATGGCGTACTAGCCACAATAAAGCCCTTTTCTACGTTTTTGCACATGCCCTAGCCAGAGTGTCTTTTTTGCAGTGCTCGTATCCCCCCCCCCTTTTTTTCTACTAGCCCCCTAAAGAAGTTCCCACAGTTAGTCCCACCAATAATATTCTCGGGGGGCATCTCCTGTTCACATGCGCATGCGCCTACTGTCGATGTGATGACACGCATATGCTTTTCAAGAAGGTTCCAATGCGCATGCGCCTAGCTTTCCACTAATTGTTCAGTATCTACTGTAGAAGCTGCTCAGCCAATGATAATACTTACAGGAGAATCGCTTGACTGTGCATTGACATTGATATTTCAAAAACAGAATAAAATACGGCAACATTACTCACCATAGACTTTGCCAATCAGCTGGCGCCGAGCCACTGCCAGTCCTGAATTCTTGATTATACACGTAGTTGACAGGTGACAGCGGGACTACTACACTTGTAGTCAGATGATGAGGCTGGAAATGTGACGGATCGGGGGACTCGCGCTTCCCAGCGTGTCCCCGTCACCTCTGTTTCCACTGCCTCTAGCCCTCCCTCTTCCCTGCATCCTCGCTCTCTCCCTCGTGGTCGTTCCTCTGCGGTGCGGTTGTCATGTCCTGATGCGCGTTCAGGCCACCTGAGTGTTCTCCGCAATGTGCGCGCGTGGTCGCGATCACTGGTACCCCTCCGTGGCACTCGCGGCCCCCGGCGTGCCTCTATTCCCCCATCTCCTCTGCCTCTCCGTCCATCTCGCCCCCGTTGCCGAGCGCCCCCGCGGCGCTGCCTCCCTCACGTTCTGTGACACGCATGGTGCACGTGCATAATACCCTTACAGAGGGCGCGCGCACACGCTCCAGTTATCGGCCGTCTAGCTCCGCCCCCGTGGCTTACAAGCCATATCCTTTAATTATTCCCCTGTCTCCTCCCCTGCTCTCTCAAACCTATCCCTGCAAACTCTCACTCAACCCTCTGCTCCTCCTCTCTCCCCTATTGGTTCTCCTTCCTTTATAACCCCACTCTGTCCACTTCCTCATTGCTCTGCATGTCACGGGAGACCAGGCCCAATACACATTTATATTTAAGGGATCAGTCACAAGGCAAAACAGGCAGGAAAATAAATTGCGGTTTATTCGGATAAGACCTCGGAAACACACAGAAATACAAGAAACAGAGAATATACACACTTACGGGGGTCTGGGGAAGAGATCTACCCTTTGCTAGTTGCAAGGCACCTGTTCAGCAAAGGCTTACCTTGATAGGACCTTGGTCTCCTGTACCGAAATCCAGCCTGCTGGCTAGGCCTCCCCATGCTTCCAGGTGTGAATAGCTCTTTCACAGAAGCATCAGAAGTGAGAGGCCCGCCAGCAGATGCTTGTCTTCAGACCTCCAACAGGAAAAAGAGAGAGAGAGCTGCTTTTACAGCACGCTCTTATATAGGCTGAAATCCTATCTAAATCATTGAGGGATGTAATAGCCAATTAAAGCAGGGATGGAAATTACGCATTCACTGATAGGAGGGATAAATTCAAAACTTGCCAATAGAAACCTTGCTTATCAGTTCTGACATCCAGAGCCGTTTTTTCCCTGGCTCCGCTTTGTCTACCAACAGACATCCTGCTCACCAAATGGTTTCCCCCTCTCTGAACTATGGAATCTATGCAAACTAGCTAGCATCTTCCATATGCCTGGGCTTTCTCTATAGAACCTTATACAGTAGTAAACATTAAAACACAATATAAAGTACACTTCCTTACAGAATATACTTTGGGGGAGCCTTATACTTATAAGGGAAATAAATTGGGGAGATTTTGGCTTGGAAACCCTTTCTGAGCTGGGGCATTGAAATGCTAATTCACATGTAATTCACATGCTAATTCACACTGCCTTTTGTCACCAACCTGGGTTTAAATCACAGGACAAACATAATACATTGCAGTTTTAAAACACAGAGAACCAACATTTGGACACAAGAGCTGACACTCTCAGCCCATACCATATGGTTTCAGGGGCAGCCAGCCGGGCTCCCCCTTTATTAAGGAAGGCCGACACAGCCTATCGTCACACTGCATAGCTTTCCTGTGACTCCTGTGTGTGCAGTGTCTATGCCTAGCTCCCTTGTTTGTTTCAGCGCTGGTTTCCTGTCCCTGCTTCTGTTTGGATTCAATGGTAGAAAGAGAAAACCCGGGCGCTACCTCTATATGCGATAAGGATAGAAAAATATAAATGTGTAATTACAACCTTAGGAGTTCATAAGGTTTCCCTCCGCTTCTCAGTCTCTTCCTGTTACTCAAAAACCCCAAATAGGATCTATCCAGGATCCTTGGTGGTATAGGGAAACAAAAGAAAAAAATGGGGGAGCACAGGTTGAGGGGTGAAATGGGAATAATAGATTTGGTTCAGGTGTGTTAGTCCCTGAAACAATAACAGTGGGGATATTGAAGTGTGTAATACTCTAAACACTTACACGGCCTTGTGCAAATGCTGTCGCATCAAGGTTTCTTTTGGTCTTCTCCACTTCTTCTTATGTTACTTTTCTTCTCTCTCCGTCTGTGTACTCCTCGTTCTTTGATGCGGTTTCACCCTCGGGATAAATGAGTGTACATATGTATGAAAGAAGGTAATAAGTGATAATATCAAAACTCTAAATAAATATATAGAGGCAGAAAAGACTGCAATCACTCAGACGGGCACGTGTGAGTGCAGTCTTTAGGGAGGTTTCTTTATCTTCTGCAGACACAGAAGCCCCTCGGATGTAAACTTTCTATTAAACTAAATGAACAGTGAGAAATGAAAAAATACTTTAACGGAATACTAATACTCACACGGCCAAGTGTGAGTGCACACTTCGATTGGTATCTTGGTGCTTCAGAACAAAGAAAACCCGGCCGCTCCCTCTGTGGAGGGTATAAAAATGGGATAAAATATAAAAAAGTTTTTTTACAACCTTGAAACTGTTGCACAAGGGTCCCCTCAATGGTCTCGTCTCTCCTATGGCTCTGACCCCTAAAGGATCTATCCAGGATCCATATATTTAAGTTTGTACAGATGTGCTTATTTATGTTTCTCTTCTCTGACTCTTTTCAGGCCCAGGGACATATCAGAATTTAAACTTGATCAGAAATTTTTGTATATACTTCGATCAATATATTTTTATATATTTTTTATATATTTTTATATATTTTTATATATTTGTATGCGCATTTGATCACTTACCTTGCTTGATCATATTTTCAATTTGCTATAAAAGTGTAGACTAAGACACTAAAAGACACCATGAACTAACGCCAATTTTATTTGGATTTTTAAAGCCACAAGTGGAGAGGTCATTCCGAAATAATGACAACACTTGTAAATACACTCACGCATAGACTTTTTTTTATTGAAGTTTCACTCGTATCACTGTAAACAAGGTCTAAACACTACACTAAATATATATATATACACATTTCATGCACTTCACTTAGGACTTTCACAAAAAGACACCAGCTGTGGGTCGTTTTTTGTTTATTATTCATTCTTTATTGTTATAAATATTAATAAAATGCACCATTTTTTACCTTTAAATATGTGTACAAAGTAGGTAACACAATATATAAACAGTCACAATCATATTCACGTTTTAGACACCTATAAGTCACATTATAATATATTAATTATACTGTCCGCATGAGCTTGTTAATCGCACAGCACTCAGTATATTACTTCACTTCCTTTTTTTCTCTGCATATCGCTTTTTAAAAATAAATTGCTTTTTATTTGACTTTTAAAAGTATTCACCCATGGAACAATAATATAAGTTCCCCCACGCGTACATCATCGCTTGGAGTTATGGGGGGTACACCCAAGGAGGTTCTCATTTCCCAGGGATATTAGGGGATCATTCAATGAACATTCAATGATTCAATGACATTCAATATCACTGACAAGACAGGGGATTGGCTATTGGCTGTATATATACCAGCATTAGCCTCATCCCATAATCTACGGAGCCTGAGGAAGCCCGCAAAGTGGCGAAACGCGTTGCTCTTTCTGTGTCAGTGTTTTGGACATTCTCAGCCACCGTCGAGGAGCAGGAGAAGGAATAACACAGCAGAATTTCCAGACGCGAAGTCAGCTAGCTGCGTGCACCGTCCCCTGAGTCACATCTCCACAAAGACTGGCTGTATTATTTTTCTTTATTTTCTTTATTTTATTTGTTCTCTGTGTTTTATAAGTACTTTTTGTGTTCCATCTTTATGGTTTTAAGCTTAATAAACGTCTATTAGCATACACTGGATATTACCATTTATGTTAGTACCGGAAGGGAGGAGCGCCTAATTTTCTCCCCTTGTTGGGATATCAACACTCCAGCCACCAGAGATACCTTTATATGTGTCTTCTCACACAAGGCCGTGTGAGTATCATTTTTGTATATTGATCATAACCCATCATCATTCACCTAGTAAAGATACCCTTATGTGTGTCCACTCACATGAGGCCGTGTGAGTTTTTTTATATATTTTTTTATATTATTATACCCATCATTTCCCATTATTTATTCACAAGTATTGTCTATCTGTATTGGACACGTTTGCAACGTGAGACCAAGAAAAGATACCTCCCACACAGGTTGCACTTACACTGGGCCGTGTAAATGACTGTATTTATTTATTCATTTGCTGTTATATATCACAGCTGGTCAAGATAGATCATTTGTATTTGTCACACTACTCATACATGTGCATATTTCTCTATTTGACCCGAGGGTGACACTCGAAGAAAAGAGCCGCCGGCGAATAGAAGAACTCCTCTAGACCTAAAAGGAAAAGAGACGAAAGGAAGGAAAAAAAGACACCACTACAGAAGAAAAAGGAAAAAAGAGGAAGAAAAGAAAGAAGAACACAAAGATACCTTGATGTGACAGCATTTACACAAGGCCGTGTAAGTGTATTTACATTTTTATTACTCCCATCACTTCTCTATTAGAGCTTCATTAGAGGTTTTATATATAATTTGATCACACAACGTTATACCTCTATCTGTGCTCCCCCTTCTTTCCCTGTTTACCTATCTTGGTGCTTCTCCTGAGATACCAATCAAAGTGTGCACTCACACTTGGCCATGTGAGTATTAATATTCCGTTAAAGTATTTTTTCATTTCTCACTGTTCATTTAGTTTAATAGAAAGTTTGGTATCTTGGTGCTTCAACTGCGATCTCCAAACCGTAATCCAAAGATAATAGGGTGAAAGATTCCTGCCCCAGAATGACAGATATACGTAGATCTACGGAGCCTGAGGAAGAACAAGAAAGGGCGAAACGCGTAGCTCGAAACACCCTAGTGTTTTGTACCTTCACAGCCACCGTCTGGAGTGGGACAACGGAAGCACACCACTGTATCCGGACGCGGACACAGTTAGCTGTGCACCACGCGCCCTGCATTATATTCCCTAAGGACTGGCTGTTTATCTGCTTTAGTGCTGCTAACTCTTTCAGGGGCTTATGCAGAGAGGAACGTTAAAAAAAGTTTAAAATGGCTGTAAAATAGCCACAGATTTGCCGTTAGTGAAGGTGTTATGCAGAGAACGTCGTTAACTCATTTCGGCAAAAAACTGCAAATTGCCAACTTTTCATGGCTATTTGAAACTCGCCATACTAATGCACATATTGGCGTGTTCCAGAGATTCGGAGCTTCTGGAATACCACGCTATATTAGCATGGCGAGTTTCAGGTTCTTGCCACGAGTTTGGCGAGTTTTACAGCTCTGAAAAATTTTCAGGGCACTTTTAAAAATCGCGCCATTTTCTCCCGAGTTTAAGGATTTCTGGCTAGTTTTTTCACCAGAAGATGGCGCTATTTCCTTATCTATGCTCTCTGCATGAGCCCCTTAGTTCTTAGCACTTTTTTTGCTTATTGTTTTAATTTGTTTTAATTTTTTAAATAAAGACCTTGGCCTTTTACTCAATGTAAGAGACTTATCCTTATCATTTTGGGGCAGGAATCTTTCACCCTATTATCTTTGGATTACGGTTTGGAGATCTCAGGAGAAGCACCAAGATACCAATCGAAGTGTGCGCTCACACTTGGCCGTGAGAGTATTAGTATTCCGTTAAAATATTTTTTCATTTCTCACTGTTCATTTAGTTTAATAGAAAGTTTACATCCGAGTGTCTGCAGAAGATAAAGAAACCTCCCTAAAGACTGCACTCACACGTGCCCGTGTGAGTGATTGCAGTCTTTTCTGCCTCTATATATTTATTTAGAGTTTTGATATTATCACTTATTACCTTCTTTCATACATATGTTCACTCATTTATCCCGAGGGTGAAACCGCATCAAAGAACGAGGAGTAGGAGTACACAGACAGAGAGAGAAGAAAAGCAACATAAGAAGAAGTGGAGAAGACCAAAAGAAACCTTGATGCGACAGCATTTGCACAAGGCCGTGTAAGTTTTTAGAGTATTACACACTTCAATATCCCCACTGTTATTGTTTCAGGGACTAAAACATGTGAACCAAATCTATTGTTCCAATTTCACCCCTCAACCTGTGCTCCCCCATTTTTTTCTTTTGTTTCCCTTTTTTTTCTTCTGTTTGGATTCCCCTGGCTTGAACTTACTGCTTTGGATTTGACTACTCTGCTTTCTCCTACCCTTGAACCTTGGCTTACGGACTTCACTACGCTGCTTTCTCCAACCCCTGAACTTTGGCTTACGGACATCACTACGCTGCTCTCTCCAATCCTTGAACTCTGGCACACGGACATTACTATCCGATCTCTGGCACCCCGGACTTTGCAAGTATACGTTAACCCTTTTCTTACCAGGCCCAGCAACGCATTACCACACTTCAGGCACGCCCTCACTGCTGTGGGTGCGTGTTATACCCTTACCCACCTCAGTACTGGGGACTAGCCAGGTCTGCGGGCATACAGGCGTTACAGGAAATCGCTTTGGTACATGCAAGCTTGCTGGAATCTGTACGCGAAATCCAGCTCAGGCTGCAGGTATCTGGGCGGGGACAGACAGCAAGGGTTGTCGGTCACCAGGTTTTCACTGAAGGCCCGGACCGTTATTGGAAGCTGACGCTTTCGCTGGCGCATTGCTTGCCTGCGATTGATGTTTCTTAGTTTGTTTTTACATGACCTTTCGCCTTTTGAAGTCTCCATGATCATAGATACGGGACAAATCTGGTGCTACACACCAATACCCTCCTTTAAGACCGTGTGCGGGATCAATACGAAAAAAACACAGATTGATACATAACTTTTTCCTTATTGCACGCTTCCACACATGAGCATCTGGTGAAAATTTGTAAAAGTCATAGTTTTCGATAAAATACTAATAAATTTGACCAACTGTTGCAATCTTATCATCTGTTGCATTAATCGCGGCCCATATTAAATAAGCGTACGTTCTGTCGGGTTTTTGGAACACGGACTGCAGTTGTGCACTTATGTCGGGACTCTCAGGACAATAAAACAAGACCAGACACTGTGCATTTATTTTTTAATATGAAAAGTCTAAATTGATACATTATTGTAACTTCTTCAGTACCAAGGTCAATTTACAATGGACCACTGTGGTATTTTTTTAAACACCTGCAAGTCGACACATTACTGAAGCACATGCGCATTACAATTCATGAATATTTGCCACCTGGCGGATACGCGAAGAATTGCAACCAATTAAATCCGAACCATTATCAATAAACACATCAATAAACACATCAACCGTGGGTGACACCGGCATGAATGCAACATGAATGCGGCATGAACGCGGTGAAGTGCGTGGCATTCGGAAAAAATCCCCGAAAAAATTCAGAAATGTTGGAGAATAAAATGGCCGCGGCTGTAGCTGAGAGAAAGGAAGACCCCTCTTGAGGGGAAAAGGATGATGACTTGATCCAAACAAGTGCAAATTTTTGTCCGTCAACTTGCGGTAGAGCGGTACATTTGCTCTGTGACTATAAGATCATGTACTGTATGTGTCTCAGTCACTTTGTTTTGCATCTGTCATGGTACGAGCAGTACATATATTATATATGTGCATATATGTGTATGCATATGAGTATACAAATGTATGAGTGTGTGCATGTATGTACATACAGTATGCATACATTAATGCATGCATAAGACTGTGTATGAATGCATGTTTTGGCCCTATTATCTTCTTCCCCTTGTACCCTTCATACACTAGTCCAACACAGTAAAAAAAAACTATGAAATATACACACACAAACCCATCCCTCTAATATATTATTTTGCTCACATTTACAGTATGTTCCATTTGGTAATATTATTAGTGGAAACATTGTTGCATTTTTCAGGATAAATAACATGAAGTGTCAGTGTACGCTGTATGTCAACAACACAAATGGGTCTTTCTATCTCTCTTGTGATTATCTCCCCTTTTAACTACTGTCTCTGAAAAAAAGCTGTTCATTGCTCAGCATCCTTGCTGGAGAAGCCAGGCACTGACTAATATACACATGCAATAGTGCTCATAAATATAGCACTTAATGGTAAAAACATTTAGTTACAAATTAAACAATATTTGTATAACTACATTAAACTAGATTAAATGACTTTATAGTGATAATAGTATTATATTGTATGCTACCGATGGTAATCTTAAAAGAATACCCTACATAGTACACACAAATAATAAACGTGAATGTGTGTCTTCAGTAGAAAGACGTGCAAAATAGGATTTCAATTTCCGGTAGTTTCTATGCAATTTATTTAGCTGGCAGTACAACTGGAAGTACAACAAGTCCGGCATTGGTAATGGAAAATATAATACAATAAGACCCAAGGGGGTCCAAAAGAATCCAGTAATAAGCAATCGCTGTGGATATCAAAGTGGTGACCATATAAGTCCTAATGGTATAAATAACCTTGATCACTATTAGTGATTATGGGTAAATGACTTCACTAATACAGAAAATTAAGTAAAATATAAAACCATTGATTGTTAACAATTAATGGTTTTATATTTTACTTAATTGTATTATATTCACCAGTAGATAATAGAGCACAGTGATTATTTTAATATATTCTCTATATAGAGACATCTAATCACAAATGGACTTAATTAACATTCCCCTTAGACATATAAAAGTGGTGTCACATAAGAATTGTAAAATACAGGATTTTCTGTATGCTTACTTTTTCACTAATCTATTTATAGGATCACTATCCATGTTTATACATATAAATTATTACTTTTTTCCCCCTATTTGTCTACTCTAATCAGACAGAAATTACTCCGTCTTTTTCTTTAGACTTGATAATACCTTAATATTGGGTTTGAGGGATATAAAAATATATGTTGTTATAAAAAATAAATAAATAAATATATAAATATATATTATATTATATATATATATATATATATATATATTTTTATAACAACATATATTTTTATATCCCTCAAACCCAATATTAAGGTATTATCAAGTCTAAAGAAAAAGACGGAGTAATTTCTGTCTGATTAGAGTAGACAAATAGGGGGAAAAAAGTAATAATTTATATATATATATATATATATATATATATATATATATATATATATATATGCAAATATAGCTGTATGCTCATCTGCATGTCTTAGGCAGGTCTGCAACCCCGCCTTTCCCCATTATCACCCAGCATACAGCACTTCCACTGCAGCAAGGGATTCTGGGAAATGACATGCAAATGAGCACACAGTGTCACTTTTTGCCTCAATAACCATTTTTAACATGGTTCCCTATAGGCTTAAGCTTGCTGCATGGTCACAGCTTCGAGCACAGCCAGGGTTAAGGTGCATACCCAGAAAACCACCCACAGACAGCTGTTTCGACCTTGATGGGTCTCATCAGTGTGGGGTTGATTTTACTGGGAATGCAAGAGAGGCTTATGGGATAGGCCAAACCATAATACTGAGTTAAGTTATGGTGAGTAAAAAAACTATATATATATATATATAGTTAAAGGGAAATCCTAAGCTAACAATAGGAGGGGGGGGGGGGGATATATACAGTATGGATGTGCTACTTAAGGTGACATTGAGATTTCAACCTCACACCTCCCATTCCTGATGAAGGGTCTGCATCGCCCAAAACTATGTCGGGGAATCTTGATGTCATGACGGTAACGTCCAGGGAAATGGCGGCTCGAGCTCTTCGATACACAGCCAGTATAAGTGATTGAGAGAGGCAATCAGAGTATATTGTTATACAGTACATTGTTATATTTATACATCCGAGTGTCTGCAGAAGATAAAGAAACCTCCCTAAAGACTGCACTCACACGTGCCCGTGTGAGTGATTGCAGTCTTTTCTGCCTCTATATATTTATTTAGAGTTTTGATATTATCACTTATTACCTTCTTTCATACATACAGTATGTTCACTCATTTATCCCGAGGGTGAAGCCGCATCAAAGAACGAGGAGTAGGAGTACACAGACAGAGAGAGAAGAAAAGCAACATAAGAAGAAGTGGAGAAGACCAAAAGAAACCTTGATGCAACAGCATTTGCACAAGGCCGTGTAAGTGTTTAGAGTATTACACACTTCAATATCCCCACTGTTATTGTTTCAGGGACTAACACACCTGCACCAAATCTATTGTTCCCATTTCACCCCTCAACCTGTGCTCCCCCATTTTTTTTCTTTTGTTTCCCTTTTTTTTCTTCTGTTTGGATTCCCCTGGCTTGAACTTACTGCTTTGGATTTGACTACTCTGCTTTCTCCTACCCTTGAACCTTGGCTTACGGACTTCACTACGCTGCTTTCTCCAACCCCTGAACTTTGGCTTACGGACATCACTACGCTGCTCTCTCCAATCCTTGAACTCTGGCACACGGACATTACTATCCGATCTCTGGCACCCCGGACTTTGCAAGTATACGTTAACCCTTTTCTTACCAGGCCCGGCAACGCATTACCACACTTCAGGCACGCCCTCACTGCTGTGGGTGCGTGTTATACCCTTACCCACCTCAGTACTGGGGACTAGCCAGGTCTGCGGGCATACAGGCGTTACAGGAAATCGCTTTGGTACATGCAAGCTTGCTGGAATCTGTACGCGAAATCCGGCTCAGGCTGCAGCTATCTGGGCGGGGACAGACAGCAAGAGTTGTCGGTCACCAGGTTTTCACTGAAGGCCCGGACCGTTATTGGAAGCTGGCGCTGGCGCTGGCGCATTGCTTGCCTGCGATTGATGTTTCTTAGTTGGTTTTTACATGACCTTTCGCCTTTTGAAGTCTCCATGATCATAGATACGGGACAAATCTGGTGCTACACATCAATACCCTCCTTTAAGACCGTGTGCGGGATCAATACGAAAAAAACACAGATTGATACATAACTTTTTCCTTATTGCACGCTTCCACACATGAGCATCTGGTGAAAATTTGTAAAAGTCATAGTTTTCGATAAAATACTAATAAATTTGACCAACTGTTGCAATCTTATCATCTGTTGCATTAATCGCGGCCCATATTAAATAAGCGTACGTTCTGTCGGGTTTTTGGAACACGGACTGCAGTTGTGCACTTATGTCGGGACTCTCAGGACAATAAAACAAGACCAGACACTGTGCATTTATTTTTTAATATGAAAAGTTTAAATTGATACATTATTGTAACTTCTTCAGTACCAAGGTCAATTTACAATGGACCACTGTGGTATTTTTTTAAACACCTGCAAGTCGACACATTACTGAAGCACATGCGCATTACAATTCATGAATATCTGCCACCTGGCGGATACGTGAAGAATTGCAACCAATTAAATCCGAACCATTATCAATAAACACATCAATAAACACATCAACCGTGGGTGACACCGGCATGAATGCAACATAAATGCGGCATGAACGCGGTAAAGTGTGTGGCATTCGGAAAAAATCCCCGAAAAAACTCAGAGATGTTGGAGAATAAAATGGGCTGCGGCTGTAGCTGAGAGAAAGGAAGACCCCTCTTGAGGGGAAAAGGATGATGACTTGATGCAAACAAGTGCGAATTTTTGTCCGTCAACTTGCGGTAGAGCGGTACATTTGCTCTGTGTCTATAAGATCATGTACTGTATGTGTCTCAGTCACTTTGTTTTGCATCTGTCATGCTATGCGCAGTACATATATTATATATGTTCATATATGTGTATGCATATGAGTATAAAAATGTATGAGTATGTGCATGTATGTACATACAGTATGCATACATTAATGCATGCATAAAACTGTGTATGAATGCATGTTTTGGCCCTATTATCTTCTTCCCCTTGTACCCTTCATACACTAGTCCAACACAGTAAAAAAAAAAAACTATGAAATATACACACACAAACCCATCCCTCTAATATATTATTTTGCTCACATTTACAGTATGTTCCATTTGGTAATATTACTAGTGGAAACATTGTTGCATTTTTCAGGATAAATAACATGAAGTGTCAGTGTACGCTGTATGTCAACAACACAAATGGGTCAGTCTATCTCTCTTGTGATTATCTCCCCTTTTAACTACTGTCTCTGAAAAAAAGCTGTTCATTGCTCAGCATCCTTGCTGGAGAAGCCAGGCACTGACTTATATACACATGCAATAGTGCTCATAATTATAGCACTTAATGATAAAAACATTTAGTTACAAATTAAACAATATTTGTATAACTACATTAAACTAGATCAAATGACTTCATTGTGATAATAGTATTATATTGTATGCTACCGATGGTAATCTTAAAAGAATACCCTACATAGTATACACAAATAATAAACGTGAATGTGTGTCTTCAGTAGAAAGACGTGCAAAATAGGATTTTAATTTCCGGTAGTTTCTATGCAATTTATTTAGCTGGCAGTACAACTGGAAGTACAACAAGTCCGGCATTGGTAATGGAAAATATAATACAATAAGACCCAAGGGGGTCCAAAAGAATCCAGTAATAAGCAATCGCTGTGGATATCAAAGTGGTGACCATATAAGTCCTAATGGTATAAATAACCTTGATCACTATTAGTGATTATGGGTAAATGACTTCACTAATACAGAAAATTAAGTAAAATATAAAACCATTGATTGTTAACAATTAATGGTTTTATATTTTACTTAATTGTATTATATTCACCAGTAGATAGTAGAGCACAGTGATTATTTTAATATATTCTCTATATAGAGACATCTAATCACAAATGGACTTAATTAACATTCCCCTTAGACATAAAAGTGGTGTCACATAAGAATTGTAAAATACAGGATTTTCTGTATGCTTACTTTTTCACTAATCTATTTATAGGATCACTATCCATGTTTATACATATAAATTATTACTTTTTTTCCCCTATTTGTTTACTCTAATCAGACAGAAATTACTCCATCTTTTTCTTTAGACTTGATAATACCTTAATATTGGGTTTGAGGGATATAAAAATATATGTTGTTATAAAAAATAAATAAATAAATAAATATATATATATATATATATATATATATATATATATATATAGTTAAAGGGAAATCCTAAGCTAACAATAGGAGGGGGGGGGGGTATATATGGATGTGCTACTTAAGGTGGCATTGAGATTTCAACCTCCCACTCCTGATGAAGTGTCTGCATCGCCCAAAACTATGTCGGGGAATCTTGATGTCATGACGGTAACGTCCAGGGAAATGGCGGCTCGAACTCTTCGATACACAGCCAGTATAAGTGATTGAGAGAGGCAATCAGGGTATATTATTATACAGTACATTGTTATACCGGCCCATGTTCACTCCCATTTATTTAACACTTAGACACTGCAAGAGGATACATTTGTACCTTTACACCATGAGCTTCCTAACTATGGTTTACTGACAACTGTGTCATTATAACTGTAGCCAGGTCCCCTTTCGGTCCCCCATTGTTGCACCTCTCCCCTCTTACCTTCGAGGCTGCAGGGGTTAGTGTGGGTGGCGACAGGTTCGCCAGAAGCTCCGGCGGCCCTCTCTGCAGGGCGCCACCATCTTGGGCCAGGTTGCGCAGGCGCGAGGAGCGCCAGGTGTTGCGGTGGCCAGTATGAGGGTTGCGCATGTGCAGTGTACAACGCTCACGCGGCAGCCCATAGACAGAGGTTCCGCTAGGACTACAAGCCCCATAGGGACCACGGAACACCAGGGAGCCTATTGCGTGGCTAGGTCTCCCAAACAGGAGATAGGGAGTTTGCGCGCTGGAAGAGGAGGAGTCAGTCGGAGCTGGAGTAAGATAGGGGTAAGAGGTGTCTGCGCAGGGGTCTGTGACCTTTTGCACTAGATCAGATCTCCCCTAGGCCTGACTCACAGTACAGCTTGTGGTAACTACAGGGACAGCCCCCTAGATAGGAACCTTGCCCCTTAGCTAGTTATATTTCAGAGACACATTATTCCATTGTGTGATCCTGATGTTGGTGGTCTGACCTGAAGACTATCCTCACGGTGGAACCCTTCCATGGGATACTACCCCATGCGGAGGAGAACGCACAGTGGAGGACATCGCTGGATCGCGGATCCCTCTGAACCTTATCGGCACGCCCGGGTGCTGGAGCGCCCGGCAGGTACCATTACAGAAAGTGCACCAACTCTAACACATTCAATTAGTGGGCCATGCGGGTCACACTGTGGGTTGGGTGTGGGCATTGTGGGTCTGGTATTCTCAGGACACGGTGTTGGTTACAAGGTGGTTGGATACAGCCCTGCGAGGTGCATGGGTAGTTGTACCTTTAGTTTGGTAGAGTTATAAGATATTAGAGTATAAGATATACTGTATGTGTGCCAGATAAAAGGCCTTTCTTTTTTACTGCATATGTATTTATTGTTTGGGTCCTGTGAGGGGCTCCTCCCACTATGTTGGGATCCCTCTCAGGTGGAGGCACTGCACCAACGTTATAAATATATCACCCCAGGCTCCCCGTGGCGGAGACTTAGGCCCCTGCGAGCCAACAGGTTAAAGGGCACCACCAGTAGCCATCATGTTTGCGGGGAAACAGGGCTACATAACTATCTGCATATATTGCGGATATGGTGTTATTTGCATGTATACATGGTACTTTATCGCTTTTTATATGTACTAGCTGATAGGTATATAAGTTTAAATTAACCAACCACACACACATTTTTGTATAACTCCTATTGACACATTCATGTGTTTGTGGATTATTCTGTAGCATTGACTACATATATCAGTATCATGGCTATAACTGCATCATATCCCACACACCTAATATAGGTGTTTATTTTGCCTGGTTTATGCTGGTGTATGACTGTCAAGCTAACTCTACATTTAGCTTTGGTTAACCGCCTATTCCCTTTGTTCATGGAGGTTTTTTATTACTTAAAGTATGTATATATTCCATGCATTTTTATTATTTTCTGTCCGTGTCCTACATGATTTATATAGGAGGTTGTGTACTGTATTAGTGAAGTTTACCCATAATCACTAATAGTGATCAAGGTTATTTGTACCTTTAGGATATGGTCACCACTTTATATCCACAGTGCGTGCTTATCGTATCATTCTTTTGGACTCCCTTTAATTTTTTTTTATTACTTAAATTTGTTATTGATCATTTTTCAGAAATAAAAAAAAAGGGGTACAAAAATTAGGTAGAGCGGCATAGTGTCATCACTTTTGTTGTATAATGGAAAATATTCTGAATACAGGATGCATTCTTTGTTGAGTCATCATGAGACAAAATGTGTACTGTATTTAACAAAAACTGTGAATTTTCTTGTCTTGTGACATACTGTAAGGTACAAAAATAAAACATGTCACTGGAGTGCAAAACGGTAAGACTGCAGTTGTAAAGTTGTTAATGATGTATCTGCACAGGTAATGTTTACAGTTTACAGGTACCTACAAAATATTTGCTTTTTAGACTGCATGCTGCATATACATTGCTGTGAAATATTTTTCAGGCTAATTTTACATACTGTAGAAGGTATGTCATTTTATATGGTATGAAAACACCCTATAGTAAAATAAAAATATTAGTTTTTAAAAAAAAACATTGTCATCATTCTAGTAAGTTTTATACCCCATTTCCATTCTTAATGTTATTAAATGTTTTTGGTAAAAGGATACTGATATTAGCAGACCCATGATAGGCTTATCTACTTGTTTTGGCCTGCATCAGCAGTGAAGCATTAAAGGCATGTACACAAGGAAACAATACACTGCTTTACAGCTACTGTATACAGTACCTTTTACCAAATATGCATAAGTGTGTTTAAAGCTTCAATACCCTTTTTTGATCCTCACCCTTTTCTCCCTTTCTAGCGTGAAAGGAATCATTCAATCTTTCAGTAAAACTATGATGGCTATTCCAGAATCTTATGTATTTTAAACCAGGATATTTGGGTATATGCCACCCTGTACAATTTCTAATAAGCAGTCTCCTGCTTCTCAGTCAATGAGAAACAGTTACCTCTTAAGTCTCCCAGTTAGTGGATGGCTCACTGGCAGTTTTCTTGCTGAAGCCATTTTAAACTCCACAAATGTTATTTTGGAGGTAAGTGGATCAAACATTAAATATATGCTATCCTAAACAAAACCAAGACTGATTAATATGTTTTTTTTACTTAATATGCATAGTTGGTATTTACCTTCATTAGCCTTATACCTGAGCTATGGAAATTAACAATTCAAGAATCAAGCAAAACACAGTGACACCTTATTCAATCTTGATACAAAATACATAAAATTAATGAGAGAAAAAAAAAACATACCCTGTTTGAATGCTTTAACTGACATTTAGCAGTGCTCTGTTTAATATGGCTGATGCATCTTTTCTCAGAGCCATATTAACATTTAGAAAATATATTATTTTCACAGAACAGCTGACGCATCACGTGATTTGTGCTTGGAAAGGCCATGCATTTCTAAATCAAGCACCGATTCCCAGGTGAAAATCCAACAACACCCATGATGTGTGTAGGTTTTGGTGGGTTATGCCTCTTTTACATCAGTGAATGTCATCTGAAGCAGTCCTTGTGTCCATGACAACAATGTAAGCTGGAGAAAAATAGAGAGCAAAATATTCAATGTTTTGAGGGGATTACATATAAAGAAGACATTCATCAAGAATGCAATGGTTGATATCATCATTTATTTTTTGAGTAAAAACATGCCATCACATCGCAATACTTTACAGTTAAAGAACAAATTAAAATTATATACTGTACACTTATTTTTAGACATTAAAAGTTAGAAGGAAGAGGTAAGTCTTAACACCATGTGCCCAATATACTTCCTTGACCCTTCATTTTTGACTGGCAACAAAGAACCACCTGCCCACTTACATGCTACAAGGAGCTACCAACTGTTCTGTGGACCTAATACAATCAAAATAAGATACATTATAAATAAATATTTCTGTTCTCTCATTTTCACAAAGTGAGTATTTTAGCATAAAATAATAAAACACCAATGTTATGCTTACACACATGCTAAAATGAAGTAGATGTATTTTCATATAAAGATTTGTAATAAAAATGTTCAGCTATATTTACTGAGCAAATAGATTTCTCAATTGTAAATTTAATGTAAATGTTAATGTCAATATCTGCAACCCACCCATGATTAGAGGGTGTTGTCTTTTCTCTCACCTTATCTATCTATCTATCTATCTATCTATCTATCTATCTATCTATCTATCTATCTATCTATCTATCTATCTATCTATCTATCTATCTTGGTGTCTGCCTACAGTATTTATAATTGGAACATTTACAGACAGGAATGTGTATATATTAAGATGACTATATATGTGTGTGTGTGTGTGTGTGTGTAATTAAAGGTTAAAAAGCATATCAAAGGGCATCATGCATCTGTTAATCTATAATGCTGCAGCAACGTGCAAAAATTCCACTTTGACCTCCTAGTTAATCTGCATTCAGTCAGAGGCTCTTTTCCTGACAGATTTGCAGTGTGTGTGCGTGTCTTTCTCCCTTGTTTCTCTTTTGGCTTTTTCCCCACCGTACTGTATCTCTGACTCGCCGAGCATTGCAGAAGCAGTGTGGTTGCTAGAGCTGACAGACACCGGATCTGCTGCCTACAGGACGCGTGAAACGGATTCCATTTCTTAAATATTAATTTTCGCAGCCTGGCGGAATGTATCATTACAGGCAATGTACCTGGTAGGGGTGGGGGGTGGAGGGGGGGACGACACAACGGGACTATTCCATTTACAACCAAGAGAACGATTGAGGGGGGTAAAGGAAAGATGTGCTCGCCAAAGAAGCCACATTTTGGAAACAATACATTATTCAATTTAACATTTTTCCACCACAAAATGACCTTGTGGATACTTCTGCTCCTTTCTTTCATTCAATGGTAAGATCGATGCGTCATCTTTATTTTTTTTAATTATTATATATGATCCATATATATATATATATATATATATATATATATATATATATATATATATATATATATATATATATATATATATATATATATATATAAATATATATATTGTGTGTGTGTGTGTGTGTGTATATATATATATATATATATATATATATATATATATATATATATATATATAGATATATCTATATATATATATATATATATATGTATATATCTATATATATATATATCTATATATATATGAAGCAGATGTGAGGCTAAGTACAGTACATGAGGTTTGCAGTGCATGGTTTCACAAATCTGTTTTAATGGCTTTGTTCCGCAGTGCACTCATCCAGACTAATGCACGGTACATCTAAAAAAAATAGTGTGTGCAGATTTTCTGTTGATTCATTTATTGCACGTATCAAGGACTTTAATAAACATTAACCGGAGCACAGAAAAAAGAAAACATCTGCAAATAAAAATCTTGGGATGCATGCCTTTGCCCTAGTCTACCACATCATGGCTGTGTTGTTGGTTCTCTTTTTATTCTCCAATTTGCTTACTGTATCCATAAAGAATTAACAACACTAAATCATGCAAGCTTACTGGGTGAAACGTAAAAGAAAGATTCAGGACCACGGACACCCTATCTGTTTACACAGTAAGATTAGATAAGGAGTATATCAGTACCAGTTGTACAGCTAATTAAGTCACAGATAGACTTAATCCTAGATATTAGGGCTATCAGTTTACACATTTTAAAATAAAATTGCTAAAACGTATCAATATAGAATACTGTTGATATTTGCTTTTTGTTGTTGTTACCATTTCTATACCTTCCACACCTTTTCCTTCTGGCTGACTGCAGTGATTAAGATTATGCTGAAGCAGCCGTTCTAGTTAGAACTATGGAGTATGCATTTAACAGAATACTAGGATAGGACATAAAGTGCTATGGAGCTGTATTACACTACCAAGTCATTCATAAGCTGATCTCAGCATTCCTTTATTAATGCTGACTGTTTAAAATATATATTCTCATTAATGCTACATTCCACTCTCCATTCATGTTTATCTACAACAGTCTTCAAAAAGAGGGCGATTGATCAATATTCCTTCTCTGGCCAACCCCTAGTACACATGCTGCCATGTTGAAATTAACTATTACAAAAACGAGCACAGCATTTCCAGTGGATTTCCAGTGGTGGGTGTGTGTCCCTACACTCAGTTTGTTGATGTTTTATTTGCATTCCCAATGTTTTCAGATGAAGCCTATGGTAATAGATCTGCCATAATGGAGAATGACTAAGGAAATATGATGGATTTCTTTCAATGTGAAGTAGTGAAATATAAAGGTTTGGACAATCAGTGCATCAAACCTTGAACTGGGCAAGCACCCTGCATTAAATCCAGCTGTTTCATTAACACTTGTGTATTATTAACAGCTTACTTTTGTAGTGTGTGTTTTTAGACATGTGCATGTTTACTTGCTAAATGCAACATATAGATTAGAAGGATTTCCAGATAGTCTATTTATTCAATATCTTTGGAACTTAAATGCAATAACACTATACATTTGATAAACATATATGTGCTTGTTGCACAAGGGAACAAGGGACACAATTAAGATGGTCCCATTTAGCAAGTTGAATGGAGATCAACATGCAAGTCTTTGGTATCAATTATAAATGCTTTAAATAAGCTATAATGTAGAAATATGTATTTATCTCTCTCATGTTTAATGAGAATACCTACATCAAATATTATGTGTGAGAGAGAGAGAGAGAGAGAGAGAGAGAGAGAGAGAGAGAGAGAGAGAGAGAGAGAGAGAGAGAGAGAGAGAGAGAGAGAGAGAGAGAGAGAGAGAGAGAGAGAGAGAGAGAGAGAGAGAGAGAGAGAGAGAGAGAGAGAGAGAGAGAGAGAGAGAGATTTCACATGTACAGTATGTGCCCTACCCCTCTTCCATAGAGCAAATTAAGTAGTGAGAAGTATGGTGATTCCATACTTTTGGTTAGAGAGTCAACATGTTTTTCAGTTGTGATGGTAAATTTTATTGTGACTGATAAAACTTGGTTTACAATTACAGCAAAGGGTTTCATGCAATTTTCTAGATGATGAAGTAACTAAGCAGACTCACATGGCATTTGTAAAGTAATGTATTCATACCACAAATATGGCCTATTGGATAAGTATAGTTAATGGGATGACTACATACAGTAATTACATTTGCAAAGTATTTCAAACATAATATTTATTTACTGGAAATTTCACTTAATGTATGGCTGTAAAAATGGCAAACAATTATAATAATGTGCTTTCCTTATTACATATGTAGCACATGTATCCCCCCTCGGATCTCATCTAGGGACCTTTGTGGTAGAACTAAACATATTACCAGGTGTGGTCCAATACCTGTTAGGTTCACAGGAAGTCTGAGCCTCCGCTGCTGAGCCTGGGGGGTATCCTGGACCGATGCTCGTAGTGCCTCCACCTGTGCAGAATTCTAGGTGTAGAATAACCCCTGACACAGGACCCACATACAGTAATCAATACACACAAGTATAGGTAAAAAAGTTTACTTTATGCATAACCAATATATAACATTAATGTCACCCTGTAACACTAGGCCTTGCAGGGCCATAACCCCATAAGTCCCAAGAGTCCCACACCCACCAAAGTGTGAGACTGCGCTGCCCACTAATTTGAGTTGTTGGTTGGTGCACGTGTTGTGAAGAAGGTACCTTCTGGGTGTGTCCACACCCAGGCACGTAGATGCTGTACTTGGGGTCCACAGATCCAGAGGGGTGATCCGCGACAATTCTGCGGTGGTTGTCTCCCACGTGGAGTGATCCACCTTTACAATGTCTCTTACTGCTGATGGTGTAGAGGGTGATTCAGTCTGATCACCAAGGGCCAGGATACCAATGCTTCCTGACTGTATCCCTCACTTCTGCTAGTTCTACAGGGCCGGGTCCCTATCCTATGGGCCGGTCCCTACAGCAACCACAAGCTGAGGGGACAGGGTCTAGCTGGGTCCTAAGGGGGGATCTCTGGCCTAGTGCAGGAGCCACTTGCTCCCTACACATGCACACCCTACCCTAATTCTCTCCCAGCTCAGACTGACTAGCGTGGTCTGAGTCTGTGACATCTATATCCTGTGAGCAGGGATTCCTGGCAACCCTATTGGCTATTTGGCTGCGTGTGACCACCCCCGAGGCTCCTGGGATATGTAGTCCCAGCTCGGAGCATCTTCCTATTGGCTGCCACTTCGCACGTGCGACTTCCTGCGCAGGCACGCTGTGCCTGATGGAACTTGTAGTCCCTGCAAAATCTTCCTGATAAGGCCCGCCCTGCAGCTCCTCTCTGCGCATGCTCGAAGCTCACGCGCCAATCCCAACATGACCGCCGGACTGTCTGCACCTTTCAACGCATGCGCGACTACACTGCGCATGTGGGACCACATAGAAAATGGTGGCCCCTTGCTACAGATGCTGCCGGGAGCCCCCGGCGAGACGCTTGCCTCTGCAGCTCACTGACATGTAGCGGAGGTCCCCACCCCGCTAAACGGAGGTGAGGGGGGCCCAGAGGGAACCCTGCACCACATATACAGGTACAACAATTCATGCTTTCATCTAAATGTATTGCCTATCTATATACATGCATTTTTGCTTGGTGAAAGACTTTCATATATGAAATAATGGGGCAGCAGCAGGTACTAGTCAGTTACTAAACAAATAAGAAGTTACTAATATAATTACCTTTAAAATAGAAATAAAACAATCAGTTTCACATGGCCTTTAACATATAGCTACTGATCTTCAGATTCAGTAGACACACTATGATTTACTACTATTTTTTCATGGTGGGACTAGAAAAATGGAGGGACATTGTGTCAAAACCTGCCATCACCTTTGCAGAAAAAACTGTGACAAATCCACAGTGATATTTTGTAGGTTGACAAGGTATAGAGCACTGCTCTTTAAACAATTTCTTTAAGCTACAGCCACGGCCCCTTTTAACCTCCTACATACCCGTAAAAATGTGGGGATGTTCTCCATTTGTCACAGAGTTTCCCGTGCGTCAGCCGCATTGACCAGACAGCGCTAATGGCGCTTAACATTGAACGCGCCCGCGGCGCCCAAAACGTCCGAAAACAGCCCGCATCTGCCCGCAGGAAACGGCCGCAGGAGGTTAAAGGCGGCCGCCACTGTAAGGCAAGTACTCCTTGGAAGGCACTGCAATAATAGGTGTGAAGATCAGTGGCTTTAGTATTTGATTATCTCAGAAGTAAAGTTGCCCATTGGAGGCAAAACACTTGCGCTGTTTGAAGAAGTGCAATACATAATATTGCCCTGTTAAATTGGTTTGATTATTATGATTATTTATCGAATTCTCCTGGCTCCAAATGAGGGGAAATCCAGTGAAATAAAAGTGTACCAGATTTATCAAATATAAAAATGTCTTTGCTTCCAATAGTATTAATTATCTTTATTATGTCTTTTTATATTATATTATTTTGTCTATTGTGTTACTACTAAAGCTGTTTTTGCTTCAGTATTGCCGCTATAAATCCTTACATTTTGCCCAGTTAAAATATAGTGAGCAATTCCACTTAGCTCAGAAAAATATATACAGGTGGTCCTCGGTTATCCAACGAAATCCACCACAAATCTCCATCGGATGGTGGACCGTCGTATTGCGGATCCAATGCTAATCCGCCACGGTGAGCGTCAGATAATCTATTCTGACGTTGAATAATGCGTTCAGCGGAATGCATTATCAGACGTCTGATTATCCATTCAATAGACTGACAGATAGCGATGACCACCAGTACTTTATAAATAGCTTCGTAATGTAACTAGGTTCTGTAAAAAAAAAAAGTTAAGTAAAAATGTAACTTTCTTGATTTATTTTTTTATATAAATAAGCAGTTTTTTTTTAGCAATGAGTCTGCAAGGCAAACTGCATGTAAGTTCCACAACCATTGGGCCATTAGGCCATTCCCAGGACATACTTGAAAATGATAGGTAATTCTCAATGTATTTCTTCCTGGTAAAACATTTTATTAATAAATAAAAAAATATATATTTGCTCTCATGCTCCCCATTTCACATCCTCACATAAAATATCCAACATTCAGAACCTCTTATAGCCTTTCTTTACACATAAACTTCATTCAGCAGTTCAGAATCTCCAAAATATGGAGCACAATAACAAAAGACAACTGAAAAAAGGCACAAAATAATGGAAGCACACAAAAAAACATACTGTGCACACACAATACATCAGAAAGGCAGCTTTGTGTCAAGCTTCTTCTCAACACCATGCTGCTTCCTATTCTTCACAGCGTCCTCTAGGCTTTATGGCACCATAAAGTCCCTTAATTTCTGATTGGTGCTCATATTGGTTACTGCCAAAATAAGGACATCTGGTGTGGCAGGGTGTTTGTTAAACCCATGACCTGTATGAACGAATAAACAGCAGTAAACAAAGCTGATGATTTACATGATTATTGACACTGAAGTGGGTTGTGACAAACAAAACTTGAAATAACCTGCCTTAAAGGCTGGGTCTTACAGAAGCCCCATATTCCTGCTCAGACTGAAAACAAATATAATGTGATATTTTTATTAATATCCATTTGTATTAATCATTACCCTTTTTTTCTGAACATTGGGTGCATGAGAGAGAAGAGAAGGGAGACACAGGGCAGTGGGTGCCGGAGAGAGGAACAGTGGCTGCAGATGACAGAGAGAGGAACAGTGGGTGCAGGAGGCTCAGTTACAGGGGAAGTGGGTGCAGAAAGCAGAGACAAAGAGGCAGTTGGTGCAAAAAACAGAGACAATGTGGCCATTGGTGCACGAGGCAGAGAGAGAGATAGAGATTGAGGGGAAGTGGGTGCAGGAGGCTGAGAGAGAGGGAACAGCGAGTGCAGGAACAATAGAGAGAGAGGGAACAGGGGATGCAGGGATAAGAGAGAGAACAACAGTGGGTACAGGAAGGAGAGTGAAAGGAACAGTGTGTGCAGGATGGAGAGAGCTGGCCAGTGGGTGCAGTAGGAAGAGAGGGCCAGTGGGTGCAGGAGGCAGAGAGAGAGAGGGGGGGCTGTGGGTGCAGGATGGAGCGAGAGTGAGAGGGAAGGAGAGATAAGGGCAGTGGATACAGTGGGAGAGAGGAACATGGGATGCAGGTCCTTCTAGCTAAAGATTACAGCTCTAGGGGCTACTTCAATGATTGGCTATTGCATGTCACCTCCTACTTCTGAGGATTTTCACTCAAAGGATGATTCCAGGCCATTATCTTTTCCAGCATTATATCAGGAGCTCGACTACAACTCCCAGAAGCCCTTGCACAGGTGGGATGGAAATGGGAGCAAAGTGGGCAGAGGCAGCATCTGTGCTACCAGGAGCTTTAGTGCAGGGCCTCTGAAAGCACAGGGCCCTGCGAAAGGGCACAGGTACGCACCTGACAAAATTTGGGTCTGTAGTGCTCAATAAAGTTACTAGACCATATGCGGAGTTACGAATGAATACTGTTATTAATTTTTAGTACTGTTTAGTAAATCTGGACCTATATATAAATTATACCATACACAACTATTTGCATCAAACAGACATTTAGCAGTTTATTTTATCAAAGACTCCAGGCTGCAAAGTGGAGCAAAAATAAACACCAAATTAATCAAGGTAAAACACTCCATTTAAATTATGTATGATAAATCTTGTGCAATATGTGTTACCAGTGTTCCTGCAGTTTAGCAGACTTTGAAAAATGACCCTCATGGGGTCTACGCATACGTAGCGTGGTTTATATCCTCATACTGTATATGCAGTCAATCTAGGAGTCCCCTAATAGCTTCTCGTCTCAAGCCCTGAATGGGGAAAACTACAGAACCATTGACGAGAGAGAATGGAAGAACAATATACCAATCCTCATAGAACCATGCTGCAGTAAAAAAATAATTAAACTAGTGTTAGTAAATATAATTTATTAGTGCAAAATTATTTATAATAGTCATACTGTGAAAATAATAAATTTTGCTAAGCCTTATATTGAAACATTCATGCTACTCTATGTCAAACTTGTGGTTGGTACATAATTTAATTCTGCTAACAATATAAACAGACTTTTTAGGGATTACGTAAAATTCAGTTTGGCAGACAATTGTCAGTACTTTTATTTTGGCACAAAGAAGCAATTTTTTTTTAGTAAATACAGCTCAACCCCCTTATAACGCTGTGCTTGGGGTCCAAAGAATCACATCGCGTTATAAGCGGATCCCGTTAGAAATATGCATTGTAAAATAAAGTATTTAAGACACCAATAATCGTGTTGTAAAGTATTCATAAATACAAAAATTGGGAGCCACCTTTGCATCGCGTTATAAGCGGATCCACGTTGTAACGGGGTTGAGATGTACCATTAACAGCTGTGTGCCAAAATATTTGAGTAAACCATTTTTGATGCTTAAAGCACATATCGAGAATGTTCTTTTTAGTAAATAGGTGCACACAAGCGCACTAACCTTCCAGATTATGGTGCATTCGTTTAATGACAAAAATGCCATTTGTGATTATTAGTGCATAGGCCCACATTCTTTTTTTTAAACAACTTTGATCATTTACAGTAGACAAGGTTTAGGCCAGCTCAGACTTGGTTTAACCGATGAATAAAAATAAACACTCCAATACATATACTCTATAACTCTTTTACTTAACACCGGCTCTTGCTCTTTGCACCAATTTGCTCACTGATTCAACAGGGCAAAATGTATGTAAGGTAACATGAAAATGTCAAGAAAAAAGTAGCGATTTTTAAATGTTTCCCTGAAGATATAGTCTGGAAGTTTTATAAATAGCTTTGTTTTATAAATAGCTATACATGTAATCCAAATCATAGTTAAACATGTATTTCCTATGATAACTGAAATAATACTCTTTACATGTATTAATATGATTCAAATTATATCATTAAACTGAGCATTAACCAGGGTGCTTGATCTCATGGTATGAAAAACAGTAGAACAGTACAACATCAGACTTTTTCAAGAAAACTCCTTAAACAAACTGGATAGACTTAAAATTTGTCAGAAATTGCCATTCTGTCTGTAAAGAAGTAGACAGTGAAGAAAGAAAAATCCGGAGCAACAACGAAACCGATAGCTTCAAAAATCAAATGGCAGCCAGGTTAGTGGAAAAATATAAAAATTGCTTTATTTGGACATACAGAGGATGGCAGTCTCCAAGAAAAGCCTCCCACGCGTTTTACACCTAAGTGCCAGACTAACCTGGGTGCCATTTGATTTTTGATGCTATCGGTTTTGTTGTTGCCTTGGATTTTTCTTTCTTCATTGTCTACTCCAATACTGCAGTCCAGGAGGCACCCAATCTAGGGGGTTGCGGTAGATCCTTACCGCTATCACAAGTGAGACAACGCACATACTATTGCTACGGCCATCATTAGCACTACTGAATTGGAGGTTCATGCAGGAGGTAAGACTGCTTCATCCATGACCTGACCCAAAGTGCTAGAGGCACGGACTCTGGATCATAGATCCCTGCATGACATGCAAGTACCTAAGATAAGACTGTTTGCCAGCTCACTCCTGAGTGCACAACAGTAGACACTTAGTGTCTGTAGAAAAGCATTCATTTTAGTCACAATTATTTAGCAAATTTGCATTTTTTGTGAAAAAAATGGAAGGCTTATTTCTACTATGGTGTATATCAATGAGAAAAGAAAACCTGTCACTATGACATTTTAGCGGAACAGCAATATAAAAATGAAGGTGCATAACCCACAAGCCCAAGAATTAAGCAGCCCATATACACACACACAAACCATATAAATATGCATGTTCACCAGACATGCCACACAAAGAAATGTACACCAAATATGTATATGTACAATACACACAAATAAAGTTTATTGGGATCACACACACCCCATACATGCACCAGACTGACACTCACCATAAACATGCACCCGATTTACCAATACATATTTCATACGTTCACCAAAGTAACCCCCCACATCTAATACTGAACATACACCAAATTACCCCGCCCCACAAACCTAGACATAGACAAAATTACGCCCCACACACATCATAATTCATATACCAAATTACCCCCACAAACACCCCTTACATGCAACAAATGAAAACCTCCATGACCCATGTATACATTAACACAACCCCCCACATCCCATAAATAAATTATAGTAACCTAAACACTACATACATACACCAACGTATGTATCTCCCCCCCCCACAATCTATACATACAGCAAAGTAACCCCCAACACTCACCAGAGTCACAGACACACACAATATATATTCTGTAAATCTTGTCTGACCTGAATCATAGAGTAGCAGCAAGACTTGGTGAAGAGCGCCCATGGAATGTGCAGCTGGTACCAACTGCAGCGGTCTTTCAGTGACACAGTACAGCACTGCAGGGGAGGGGCTGGAGGGTTCCTGTCTACATCTCCTTCCTGCTACTGGCCCATATTTATGCAATATCACTGGCCCGGGGGAAAATTTCCTCTGAGTTTGGGACACAAAGGGGTAAATTTAGAGTTGGCTAATGACAGTGAAGTCGTAGCATAAAGTGCCCAAATGGCTGATTTGCGACTTGTAAAAATATGACCTAAATTTACAGATGGACAAAAATAGTCACGTAAAATACAGTTTGCGTAGGGGTATGTTAATATAATAACTCGAAAGGCAGAGTGGAGGCATGTCTATTTTTAACTTATTTACATAAGCTCAACATGGGCATACATACAATAAATACTGTAGCATCTTGTATTAGCATCCAATTTGGAGAAGGATTAAGGACTGTTCTTAATTTAAGACCCTTTCTTTTATATAATGAATTATGCACTTTACGTATCAGGTGCTAATTAGACTACACTTTAAGAACCCAGTATGTGCTAGGTACATGGCTGCTAATGCTGCTTTATTGATGCGCAGACACAAGGTGGCAATGCTTAATATTCTTCAGAATAGACCAAGAATCCAGAGAAGGGAAATCAAATATTAATTATTATTGTATTTGATCAAGTTTTCCTCTGTTAAATTTGAGTTTTCCTTTTCTCTATGCCTGCATGTTTCCTTGGTCATTGTTTTGCTGGGCTTCCTTCCGCTAGGCTCAGTTATTGCATACTGAGATCAGACCCCCAAAAGTAAAAAAAATTAAGGGTGTGTGCTGTTTCAAATAAGCACAAATGTTACACATACTGTACATACATAAAAAAAAAATATGCAGAGCTAATGGTGTTAATTGAAGACCTTGTTATCAAATTTTAAGACCATCTGCTAACAAGACTGTAGTGCCCAACTCTAAATGTGTCCTATTTCCAGAAATAGCAATGGTGTAGCAGTATTTTTATAGTTACATTTAAACTCCAAATCAAGTCCCTATAGTATTATACACGGGATGTACTGTATCAGACTTTTTTTAATAGGATTAAAAAATTCCTTCAGAACTGGAGTGACGTACAGGAAAACTTTACAGCTCATAATTTACAGTGTACTTTCAATTTAGGAAATCTGACTTATAAGATGCGTACAGCACAGATGACATGGTCACAACTATTAAAACAAATAAACAAATGAAATATATATTTGTTTTCTGGAAATATGAGTGAGGAAAACAAAATGATAGAACATTCCTCAGTATAGTTACATAGTTACATAGCAGATGAGGTTGGAAAAAGACATATGTCCATCAAGTTCAACCTTTGCAAAATTTAGATGACAAATACTTATCCTATATTTGTATTTACAGAATTCTGATGCAGAGGAAGGCAAACAAAAATCCCCAGTGAAACATCATCCAATGCTGTCTCATATGGGGGAAAAAAATTCCTTCCTGACACCAAATATTGGCAAACAGAATACTCCCTGGATCAACATCCTTCCCATGTTTACTTATTTGGTAAATCCCTGTATATCTTTCCTTTCTAAAAAGATGTCCAACCTTTTTTGAAAATATATTTTGTATCTGCCATCACAGTCTCCATGGGTAATAAATTCCACATTTTAACTGAAGTTACTATAAAGAACCCTTTCCTTTTGTTACTGGGGAGATCGCCTTTCCTCAAACCTTAAAGGATGACCCTGTGTCGTTTGTACTGCCCTTGGGATGAACAGTTATTTTCAAAGCTCCTGGTTTTGTCCCTGAATATATTTGCATACAGTTATCATATCCCCTCTTAGACGCCTCTTTTCTAATGTAAACAAATCAAAATGAGCTAGCCTCTCCTCATAAATTAGATTATCCATCTACTTTATTAATTTGGTGGCTCTACTCTGCACTTTTCTACTTCCATAAACATTGAATGTAGCAAGTGTCTGTGGAGTTTCAGATCATGAATGTAGTCTGTTTGAAAAAACATATTATTTGTGCCATAATAATAAAAGCTGTATAAAGAGAAATCGACATACTGTATTACCATTAAAGACCGATACCATCTTCTATATTTTACAATGGTATCAGAATAATGTCTCAACTAAGAAAAAGGCAGAATTGTTTTTTGTATTTCTGTCCATAAATTATGTTAAGTAATAATGGATAATGGAATGGGAAGCTCTATACTAGAGTGGTAATGAGTCAGGGAGCACCAGATAAAATAGGTTTTGGGGACAACTAACCAATATTCCATTTGATTGGTGAGGTTTTATAGCAGGTAAGTATTAAGAATTAGTGAATCTCTTACAGTTCAGTTTGAAAAACATTTATCATTCCCCCCCCCCCTCCCCAATGTTCACGTTTTCTTTGATTTCTTTGCTCTAACATTCTCATATATTGACCATAAACCCAACATTTGCCCTAGTATGTGGAATGCTGCAGCTTTCACTAAAATTATGCAAATATACACATACAGTATATACATTATTCTGGTCAGCAACCAAATGTTAAGAGGGCAGTGTTTTTTTCTGACATACAGTATGTTTAATGCAAAATGAGCTGCAAATGCTTAGGTAAATAATTGCAAATGTTGATGACTGCACATTTTTCACAAAGAGAAAAAGTACAACAGTTGCCAGTTTCTTGAATTCGTGAGGAGAGATTGGCGCATCTCGAATTAGTATGCAAAATTAAACAGTTTTGATACTGTATATCCAAGATCAAAAAAGAAAAAAGGAGAATAATAGAGTAGAGTAGAGAAATAAAAACTTTAGTTGGTTGAAATGGCTAATACATTTGAAACTAAATAACAGAGTTCACAAAATAGCTGTACTTAATGATGGTCAATACTAACACAATGGAAGCTTTTTAATCATTTATAAAGCTATTACTGTGCATTATATGGTGGATTCCTTTCCTCTCTATTAAGGTAAGAAGGTATATCTGCCACTTAATGTGTCTGTCTATAATGTTTGGACAGCAGTTGCTCATAATTTGATATTCTGCTTTTATAAACAATTATGTTTGACATAAACAGCCACGTGTAGCGTTTTTGTAAGTGCTCTGAGAATTTGTTACAGTATATTTAAAACTATAATGCACATGCATTATTATCAGATGATTTATTGATATTCCTAAAATGCACACAAAAAAACCTCAGATCCCTCCCTATAATACATCCGTTAGGAGGATTTGTGTGATAAATTCTCCTCTATAGACCTTGGGCATAGATTACAGCTTGCATCTTGCATTCTCTTTACACACTCTCTCTAGGTTACCTAATCACATCTTTGGGTTTAAATATCACCTCTATGCAGACGACACACACATTTACCTTTCCACCCCTGACCTTACACCTGCTATACAGACCAAAGTTTCTGAATGCCTCTCTGGAATATCATCCTGGATGGCCATCCGCCGACTGAAACTTAACATGGCAAAAACAGAGCTCCTTATACATCCTCCCAAACCTGGCCCTACTACCTCCTTCCACATTACTGTTGAAAATACGATAATTCACCCAGTAGCCCAAGCACGCTGCCTAGGGGTCACACTCGACTCCTCTCTCACATTCGTCCCTCACATTCAAAACATATCTAAAACCTGTCGCTTTTTCCTCCGCAATATAACAAAGATACGCCCTTTCCTCTGTTGCTCAACTGCTAAAACTCTGACTCAGGCCCTCATTCTCTCCCGTCTCGATTACTGCAACCTCCTGCTGTCTGGCCTTCCTGCCTCTCACCTGTCTCCCCTACAGTCCATCCTAAACGCTGCTGCCAGAATCACTCTACTCTTTCCTAAATCTGTCTCCGCGTCTCCCCTCCTGAAATCCCTCTCCTGTCTTCTGATCAAATCCTGCATCTCACACTCAATTCTCCTCCTCACTTGTAAAGCTTTAATTTCACAATAATATCATTAACTTCAATGGAGCTACAACATGTGAAACTGCTACCATGGTTTAATGACTACTCAGTTAGATACATGTACGAGAATTATCCTCCACAATTGCATTATTTTATTAAGTACACTCTAGAGAATACTATATGGGGAACATGATATATGCCTTTTAATTTGGTGCACATCAAGCAGAAAAGTCATGGGACACTCCTTCCTCAACCCATGAGCCACTAGCAGGCTATTGTTGATTTTTTAGTTCACAATCCATTTTAGCCCTTTATTCTAGCAAAAACCTTTGTACCTGATACTGTATGCTTATTTGCAGCCTATGCTGAGCAGTGCAGTGATAACAAGATGTGCATTTAACGTCTAATAGCTACATAAAAATACTGAGGCAGCGATAAGACTGGAAGTAAACCCATTACCAGTTGTGCATTAGCTAGTATGAAGGGTCCAGTTGGGACACAAGATGTTGCATTGTAACATGCTCATTATTCTGCATGAATAGTAAATGAGAAGTATAATTAGCCACTGAACTCATATGCAATTTTGTGTGTATACAATTGGTGGACTACCACACCTTTTAGTTTTTTCATTCTTATTCAATATCAAATTCATACACTTTTTATTGTGCATCTACTGTATACACTGCCCTCACCAAAGGAAAAAAACACACCATCAAATTACTCAAAACTACTGTCTTCTTTGTGCATTTTATTTTATTTATTTTAATGTTTATATATAACATCTAAATAAATTTCTTTGAACTGTAGCACAACTAATCCTTCATCCATGTGCATTTTATTTTATTTATTTTAATGTTTATATATAACAACTAAATGTAATTTCTTTGAACTGCAGCACAACTAATCCTTCATCCCTCCCCAACGCACACACAAACTCTTTTCGACAGACACCTCTACAGAGTCATTCATTTTCTGAAGTTAGTCATTGTGTTTTTAATCCTTCCCTAGCCGAGCGTCAATCGCCTCACTGCGCCTGCGTGTACTCTAAGCCTCTTTGAGATGGGAGCTAGCTGCTTACTGCGCATGAGTCACCCAACCCCGCCCCCTCTCCACAGAGTCATTCGACAGACACCTCCACAGAGTCATTCATTTTCTGAAGTTAGTCATTGTGTTTTTAATCCATCCCTAGCTGAGCGTCAATCGCCTCACTGCGCCTGCGTGTACTTTAAGCCTCTTTGAGAAGGGAGCTAGTTGCTTACTTTGCATGAGTCACCCAACCCCCCCCCCCCTCTCCACAGATTCAATCAACAGACACCTCCACAGAGTCATTCATTTTCTGAAGTTAGTCATTGTGTTTTTAATCCGTCCCTAGCCGAGCGTCAATCGCCTCACTGCGCCTGCGTGTACTCTAAGCCTCTTTGAGATGGGAGCTAGCTGATTACTGCACATGACTCACCCAACATCCCCCCAACCCTTTTAGGCTTTGTTTATGGTAACGCTTTGGATAATCCCTTCTCGAATTTGAAATGAAAATCTGATTTGCATAGCATTGTGAGAATTGAGAGTAAAAAATACATTAACTGATTCAAATTGTTTTGTCATACATTCTTATACTGTAGGGGTGTGGGGGGGGTGTGGTTGTTGTCAATAATTATGATTACCAGGAATGTGATTAAATATTTATTTTATTTCATCAGGAACAAAAAAATACAAATATAAAAATAATCATGAATAATACATAATGCAGTCTTTATTAAGTTCTTCTGGCAGATTGAAATTGGATAAACATTTAGAAAACATTTGTAAAACATGGAGAAACATGAATTATGCACTTTTATAAGAATATTATGTAATAATATATATACGCTATAATGTATAATATATGTATACTGTATATGTATATATATATATATATATATATATATATATATATATATATATATATATATATATACAGTATACTGTACATAGTAATATTATTTTTCCCATCGTTATCTTGTTCCTCATTCCGTGTACAGTACAGTAGTTCATTGAGAGAGGAGAGGTTTTGTGTACATCAATACTGCTGTTTATATACTGTACATTTGACTGTACAAACAGATTAGACGACACAACACCCCACGTCCCCCCAGGCCATCCTTTTTTCCTGAAACGACAAGAATACAAAAAATTAGTGCAGTTACTGTATGTGCGTACTGTATTATGGCATTGTGTGATATGTAGTACTACTTTAGATGGCTGGTGCTGCTTTCTCTGAAAAGAAAAAAAATGACCAGTTAGTAGGCAGTTACTGTACTACTGTCAAACTAGTCTACTGTATACTGGAACTACTGTATACTCTGACTACTGTTAAATACTACTGTATGTAACCTGATGGCTGGTGCTGCTCTCTCTGTAAAGAAAAAACTGTAACTACTGTACTGTATACTCTGACTATTGGGAACGAAAAAACCTGTGCCATACTTACCTGTACTTACAATACTACTGCATAGTACTACTTTCCTGATGCTTGCCCATTACGCGCGATCACAATGGGCAACACAGTCGCAATATGGTCTATATATTTATTGCAGCGTTCCACGGTGAGTACATCGTTCCAAAAACTCATTATGCCTTTCAACAACTCGTCCTTTTTGGAGGGTTTCGCCACTTTCCGGATATGGTCCTTCTGCTGATGCCAGACCATTTCGATCGGATTGAAGTCTGGCGATCTGTCATTGAAAAAAAGGACAATTAGTTTAAGAGATACAGTACACAGTAAAAACAGTGGGGAAAAAAATGAGACACGGTCTACTGCACTTACTCCGCTGGCGTCTTCACCCGGATACCGCGCTCAAGGTTATGCGCTGTTGACGCGGTGTGCTTCGGATCGTTGTCCTGGTAGAAGCGGTGACCATTCGGGAACTCGCGTGTGATGTATTGCACTATCTCAGGGACAATGTTGTCTTGGAAGAAAGCTTTATTATTATTCCTATAGCACGAAAAGAAAAGTGCTCAAAAAACTGCACAATAGTACAGTACAGTGCATACAGTACGTTTACACTAGTAAAGTACAGTGCATAACCATTATATTTGATATATTTTACCTTCAAAGATGACAATGCATCCAGGTCCACGCCTAGAGATGGCAACCCACAAATGCAGCTTCACGGGGTGTTTTGGCCGCGGCTTCAAAGATATGCGGCCTTTTTTGTGGAATGCAAAGCTTGCAAATTTCTCCAGCGACACAGTAGACTCATCAGTGAAGATGCAATCCTGGAAAATCTCCCCACTGTCGATCCATGCCTGGGCCTGGACCACTCTTTTGATTTTGTTTGCGTCCCGTATTATGGGGTACGCTCTGTAATGACAAGGAATAAATAATTTTAGCGGTACAGTACAGTTTCCTAAACAACACTTTTACATCCTGTACTGTCCAGTACTAACCCCACACGTCCATATTTCCATCCAATGCTGCGTCTCATCTTCTTTATGCTGGTCTCGGATACAGCGAGATTGTGATTTTCCTGCAGAGTGTATTTGACCCTTAATGTACTCCTCTCATCATTCTTCTCACTTATTTTGTCCACCAGAAGAGTTGTCTCCCTACAATGTAAAAAAATTAGAGACAGTAGATAAAGAGGATACACTATATTGTTCTATTAATACAGTATGCAGCAATATAAAACTGCTGAAATATAAATATACAAAATATATATACTGTTTTAATATAAATATAAATATACAAAATATATACACTGATGTAATATAAATATAAATATACAAAATATATACACTGTGGTAATATAAATATAAATATACAAAATATATATACTGTTGTAATATAAATATAAATATACGAAATATATACACTGTTGAAATATAAATATACAAAACATATATACCATTGTAATATAAAACAAAAATATTAGATACAGTACTGTAGATGTACAGTACATTTTTGGATCAAAAATTGTTATCAAAGTTTTATAAATATAAATATACAAAATATATATACTGTTGTAATATAAATCAACAGAAATAACAAAAATATTAGATTTAAATTAAAATTAAATTTTTTTTAAGTTTTATAAATATCTTACGCGTTAGTTACCCTTGGTGCCCTTTTGCGGTCTCTGTTTTTTCCTTGTGCATGATAGCTCACGGTGGTTGCTGGCACAACGATGCCAGAAGTAGCTAACCAGCGTTGGATAGCAGCAATTCGGTGTCCGCTCGTGTACATGTCCTTAATTCGCATGCTGAGCTCCTTGGAAATCTTTTTAACAACCATTGCTATGAGTAGAAAGAAATACAAACACAAGAATTTATATTCGATGTTTAGTCGATGTGTATTCAATGTGCAGTGAATCCACAAAATGGATGGTGTATTTATACGGTAATGACTCACATTAGAGTACGCCCACTTTCAACACCTGTACCTGGTCGCCATGCATAAAAGGTTACACACTTTGCATAGCCCATCACTCGATGATCTTTATCTGAACTTGCCGTTGTCCAGATACTGCATTGTGCCACCTGCTTCCATGGAGCAACCCCGATTCTATGGACGCAGGAACCCACTCGCTTCTGCCGTGCCTGTCAAGCAGAAAAAGCGAAAGGAGGTTGCCGTTTCCATGCCAAGGCAAAAGCGACAGTCTAAGGCCAATAAAGAAAACCTTCTGCTGACCCCAAAGGCTAAGGGTTTTCATAGATGTCAGCCTTATTATGTCAAGAAGATATACGGTGATGTACTCTCGATGCAAAACGATTGGCAGCCAACCCATCGAACCCGCAGACCACTTCCTCACATACGCTTCGACGACTCTGCCGCCGCTGTCCCGGAAATCTTCAGCCCGTCTTCTCCACCCCTCATCCTTGATGCTGCCGCCACCCTCACGGAAACCCACAGGCCATCTTCTCCAGTTCTATCCGACGACGCTGCCTCTGAAATCCACGGGTCACTTTCTCCTTTGCTCTTAGACGACTCTGCTTCTCGCCCGGAAATCCAAAGGTCACTTTCTCCATCCCTCTTCAACGACGCTGCCGCTTCTCCTCTACCGGATATCCACAGGTCACCTCCTCCACTCTTTTCGATGTCGCTGCCGCTTCTCTCCATGGAACCCCCATCTCATCCTTCGTTGCACCCATCCACCCAGATATTCACACGCCATGCACAAGAAGCAGCTCGTTAGACCGGATGTTGAATGGGATAACTGTGGATCTCTCTGGGAATTCTATTGTGCTAGCAAAGATAGATCTGCTTCTGGAGACAATGCTAAATGTGGAGCAACGGATGCTACAAATGGATCAACGGATGGATCGACGGATGGAGAAGATAGAGGCTGACATAGCGGGCATACATTATTTGCTCAGTGTTAATGCCACTGTTTCCCCGACGCTGGAGCAGGGTGGTGACATGGATGTGATGAATGGGACCTTCAACCCCCTTCCATCACCAAGCGCAACCCCTCCACCAGAAGATGTAGGGTCCTCGGGGCAGGGACTCCTCTTCCTTAATGTTATGTTTGTCTAAAGCACTTATTCCCATGATCTGTTATTTATATTATCTGTTATTTATTCGATTACCACATGTATTACTACTGTGAAGCGCTATGTACATTAATGGCGCTATATAAATAAAGACATACAATACAATACAATACATTACATGTATGCCGTTGAGGAGGACATGACAACCCCATCAAGACCACGCCAGGAGACAACACGGCGACCAAGACCAGAGGAAAGCTTCCTCCTAGACAACCTACCATCGCCCGTCGCCTCAAGCACACCCGTTCCCAAAAGACCTACATTCGCTCGCATCGATATGGTGCCCGACATCACCCTGTGCGATCTGCCACCGGCGCTCAGGGAGAAGTATAGGGTGAAGAGTGCTGGTGCACCCCACAAGTATGCCTTGTTACTTTTTAAGCACCATGTTTCCTACTCGTTGTACTGCGACTGGGCCTTCAAAGTGAACTACGAAGGAAATCGCGTTAAAAAGGCGCTTCCTGCCAATTTCATTCAGGATGAAATGCGGAGCTTTTATCCAATTACAGATCCTGTAATGAAAGGTGTTCGAGACTGCATTAATGGCATTTTGCGCCATGCAAGGAATCGGCCATGGACGGACAATGTGGAGGACTTTCTGTAAGACCATACTGTTGTGCTGAACTGTATTGTACTCTACATGATTTGACCTGCTGTACTTAAATAAAGGAGATGTTGTTGTGTGTTTTTTTAATTGTATTTATACAGAAATGTTTTAACTTGCTGTCCACACACATAGGACCTGCACAATTCCAGTCCCTGAGGGCCGCAAACAGGCACGGTTTTCAAGGTTGTCCTGAAAACTTGCCCTGTTTGCTGCCCTCGAGGACTGTAGTGGTGCAGGTCTGACAGACAGTTTTGCACACCATCCCACTGTACTGTATATGTTTCTTTAATAAAGGAGATGTTTCGTTTGTATACTGTATTTTATGAATAAAGTTTTTTTTGGAATCACAGGAAAGACCATACTGTTGTGCTGAACTGTTTTGTACTCTACATGTTTTGACCTGTTGTACTTAAATAAAGGAGATGTTGTTGTGTGTTTTTTTACTTGTATTTATACAGAAATGTTTTAACTTGCTGTCCACACACACAGGACCTGCACAATTCACATTCCTGGGGGCCGCAAACAGGCACGGTTTTCAAAGGTTACCCTAAAACCCCGCCCTGTTTGCTGCCCTCAAGGACTGTACTGGTGCAGACTGTTTTGCACACCATCCCACTGTACAGTATATGTTTTGACTTGCCGTTCTTTAATAAAGGAGATGTTGCGTTTGCTTATTTTATGAATAAAGAATTTGTTTTTAAAACATGTGACTGTAAACCATACTGACTGACATAAATGTTTTCACAAATGTAGCAGTAAACCATATACCTGTTGATGTTTTGAATTGCTGTGCACTTAAAATGTTTCTACATTGTACAGTATTTGTAAATAAATGTTTTTGTACTTACTCCACCAATAAAAGAACATGTTGATTTATTTTACATTGTTCCATTTGCTCCTTTGCTACTGTAACAAAATACAGTGTTTCTAGAATGTCGAGGCATACTGCACTGTATACTGTAGGCATGCTCAGTATAAGAGTATTAAAAACAAATAGAAGACACAAACTGTACTGTACTTTATGTACTGTATACTGTAGAAGACACATAATGTATGTGATACATGTAGAATAAATGCATAGTTTTTATTTTTTCGGGTTTATTCCACAGTATACTGTACTGTATATAAAAAAGTATTGTACAGTATACTGTACGGCCGGAAAACATCAGCATACTGTTTCAGGTACAGTATTACAGTATTCTATCATAATCAATAACTACGGCCGCTAAACTGTAGACTCCGGTACGTGGTTTTTTAAATCCGATTCAGCAGGCATTGTTACACAAAGCGATATTATCCATCGAAATCCCTCCATTAGCCGTTTTCTTTTCTGAGGAAAAACAAAAAGAAAGGTTTTACTGTAATGGTCAGCCCCCTAAAGAAGTTCCCAGCAAGTCCCACCAATAATTTTCTCGGGGGGCGTCTCCTGTTCACATGCGCATGCGCCTACCGTCGATGTAATAATACGCATACTGTATGCGTTTCAGTAGTTCAGTATCTGTAGTACAGTACTGTAGAAGCCGCTCAGCCAATAATATTGCTTACAGGAGAATCGCTTGACTTTTGAATCGCACCGATATTGATACTGTATTGTCAAAATAAAAAAAACACAGAAAATAATACGGCAACAATACTCACCATAGAATTTCCCATTCAGCTGGCGCCGGCGCCGGTCCACTGCCAGTCCAACGTTCTTGATCATTCACGTCGATAGTTTGCAGCGGGACTAGTCCACCTGTAGTCAGCTGATGAGGCTGGAAATTGCTTAGGTACATGCAAGCTTGATCGAAACTGCACGTGATATCCGGCTCAGGCTCAGGGTTGTCACTGACGGCGGGACCGTCATTGGAAGCCGGTGCTGGTGCATTGCTTGGCAGCGACTGTCGTTTCTTAGTTGGTTTTAACACGACCCTTCGCCTTTTGCCGTCATCATGATCATAGATACAGGAAAAAGCCGGTGATACACACCAATACCTTCCAACAAATTGTGGCTCAATACGATAAAAACAGGGATCGCTACATAACCTTTTCCTTATTGCACGCTTCCAAGTATGAGGAGCTGGCGAAAATTTGTGAAAGTCATAGTTTTCGACAAAATACTGATAAATTTTAACAACTGTTGCCATCTTATCCTCTGTTGCATTAATCGCGGCCCATATCAAATACGCGTAACTTCTGTCGGGTTTTTGGAAAGCGGGCTGCACTTGAACACTCATGGAGAATACTGTAACCGAAACTGGTCTTTGTCTTTCTTTAATATGAAAAGCCTAAATTGATACATTTTTCCAACCTCTTCCTTCAGTCTCAAGGCCAAGTTACAATAGCACACTGTGGTATCTTTTTTAAACGAAACACCTGCAAGTCGACACATTACTGAAGCACATGCGCATTACAATTCATGAATACCTGCCATCTGGCGGACACGCGAAGAATTGCAACCTATTAAATCCGAACCATTCTCAATAAACGCATCAACCGCTCGTCAGCCGCGCATGACCCGTGGCTGGGAACGCAAAATAAACGCGGCATGCGCCAGGTGAAGTGCGTCGCATTCCAGGAAAAAGCCAGGGAAAAAACGGCGATGTGTTAGACTCAGATGTGCCGCAGCAGTAGGAAGAATGTACAAAGACAGTAGGAGGGCATTCTGGTACGTGCATCTGCAGGTGGCCAAGCTTTATGTATCATGTGTATATTATTAGCCACTGTGCTACTCATATGCTTCTTTAAGCAAGTGTGTCTTAAGGTGGTTCTTAACGGTGGATAGAGAGGGTGCTAGTCGGGTATTGAGGGGAAGGGCATTCCAGAGGTGTGGGGCAGTAAATGAGAAAGGTTTAAGGCGGGAGAGGGCTTTAGATACAAAGGGAGTAGAGAGAAGGCATCATTGAGCAGAGCGCAAGAGTCGGGATGTATATATACTGTATATATACACACACATATTGTAACACTGAAAATAAACAATTAGAAAACAGATGTGAGTATATGCAGTGGTTGGTAAAGCTAAATACATAGCTTGATGCTATGAGAATCAATTTGAACAGGTACATTGAGAAAGGTACTGTATGACAATCCATTATTATACAGGAAACCCAGTTATAAGACAGGAAATAAACTGACTTGCTTTGTGTTCTGGATAATGACTCAGTGTGGATTCAGGACCTTTTCTCATATACACTTTTAGAAAAGTTTTCCATTCCAGAAGAAATAGTATTTTTGCAGCCTGTATAAATAAATGTTAAATCCACAATATGGTATCTTAAGAGAACTGAAGCAATTCCTATACTTTTATGACAATTTTTTTCCCAGGAAATTTTCTTACACTGTAAACATTTATTACAAAAGGAAAACTTCATTCCATATGTAGCCCTGTTTCCCTCCACCCCCCCTCTTTGGAAACATGTTGCTGCTAATGTCTGTGGTGCGGTCATACCTGTGAGGGTCTTGGATAGCTGAGAGTCCGTGATGTTTTGGGGTAACAGGACAGGCTTTTGGTGTTCCTTAGGTTCTTTCCATGTGGTGACAATGCCTGCAGTCATGACATGTCCATGACATGACAGTTTTAACCCTATACTTCAGGCTAATAGACTGCAACTTAGCCAGAAGTATATAAACGGGATCTTTATTTATAGCAACCACCGCAGGATGGTATAACACCATTGCATATAGTAGAGTAGAGGTTTCAGGCCCTTGGATGGTGCTGGCAGCAGATAATGTGATGAGGCCTTGTGCTAAGCATAGATCTTGGCTCCTCCACCCATGAGGAACTGAAGGAAACTCCAACACACACACTCCTCTCCCCAGGAGGGGCAGAGGAGAACTGACTCCTATAATTTAGAACATCCATCCAAATGCAAAAAGGGAGGGCACCGGGTGTGCACCATGATAGGCTGCAACACAGACCCAGTGTCACCACCTCTCCTGCCACTCAGGGAGGCTGCATGAGTGGGGGGGAGGGGGAAGGAGGGAGGGGGGAGGCAAACCCCACAGGATAGCCTGTCACTGTCTGTACCTAGGAGAACTTATGTGACAGGGGGCAGAAAGATAGCTGGACCAGCCAAGGCTAGATTCTCCCCTAGGTGAAAATTCCCATTTCCTCAATGGGATCCAATTTGGGCACCATTCAGTAATTTGAATCCTGCAAAACAGAACAGGTTACTGCAGATGTATAACATAACATCACAGTCATACAGACAATTGCCCTCATCATCCACTGATTTGCAGCGATGATGATTACATAACTACTCTTCCAACGGGAAGACAAACAAGAATCTCATTTATAACATTGTGGATCTGTCTTCATGACTACTCTCCCATTGAATAGCTTGGTCCACACATAATATTTTTTGGAGAACCAGGACGTTGCCTAACTTCTGCACAGTCTTTGTATATGCAGGTGCCTACCAACCATTTTTCCCATGCAGACCGAATTTTGGAATCAGTAATAAATCTATCATCAGATGTTTTGATCCTTATATTCTCTATGAAAGCTAGTCGCAGCCATTCCTGATGGTTTAGATCTATTAAACCCATTATTTTCTCAGGTACATATGGGAATTTATATCCATGCGACTGACTGTACCTGTTAAAAATTGCTTTGCCAGCTATACTCAGCTTTATGATCTTATTGTCAGCTCCCTGGCCAGGTACTTTGGCTCACTTAGCTCTACCTCCTGATATAATACGTAGGGGCCCATAGGAACTCTAACCCCTAAATTTATCGCACCCATCCTTTTGGGGAGGGCTTCTGCTATTTCCTCCTGGGACAGTTGACCTTCCTCCCACCAGTGGTCCACGATGGAGCCATCCATGAGCAGTAGCCATTTTCTATTAAGGCTATCAGTATAGCCCTCAAACATTGGGTCCCATTACTGAAGAGGTTCCCTAGACTGACCTTCTACAGGTGGACTATCGGACACACCAGACATGGCAGATTGCTGAGTCAGAGATGAGTCCGTAAATTACTTAAATGACCCTGAAGATTGAGCCAGAGGAATATGACTTGAATAGGGTCTTTCACCCTCAGAGTCATTTGACCACCCATCTTTCCCCCCAATGTCCCAATCCCTCAAGTCTGTTGACATACCCGGGGACAAGTTATTGCTAGGGAACTTGGTTAACACAAATGGGATTTCTTCCGAATCCAATACCTTGGAACTATGGGCCGAAATACCAGGGTTAGTAGACAAGGGTCCATGCCTTGGATAATCCTGGACATACCACACAGGATTGACCTTACCCTTACTCCCAGAGGATGGTGTTGAACCAGGCATAGGGGAAGGTGACAGGACTGGTGACGGGGCATGGGCAACTGGGGCCGGTGTACTGGGCCTATCACTGTCCATGACCAGTCCAAGTTATGTACCGGTAGGTCGGCTACTACCTCTTGGGGATGGTACAGGGGCCTTGTGGAATGATCCATGATGACTTCTTCCCTGGATCGGGGTCTGTGGTGGAGCAGGAGCAGCTGAGCACCATCCAGCATCCCCCCTGGTAGATAGTAGTGGAGGTTCCGCATCTGAGATTGCAGCAATCTGGTTGACGTCATCGGGGAGTGCCAGCCTCACGAGAGTCTCAGGCAGGCCGATGATCGGCTGCGATGATGTCACATCAGGCTGCACCGGAAGTACATCATCCCACGGCACACCAAACAGGGCTCCTCATTTGGCAAGGCTGCAGCGGGCTCCTGTTGGGCAGAAGAAGATGTTGCCTCACGCAACTGAAGATTGGAGATGTCATCAGATCTTGTCTTTTCCCCTGCTGTCGGGTCTTTGGCAGCACTGATGTCTTCCTTGGGAGTGGGGCTCCTCCCATAGCCGAGACAATTGTCCAGGATTGGTGCAGGTTTGTGACTCCTCCCCTAGGTGGAACACAAAGCAAGGGTAGGATGGACCAAGGAGTGACTTGGCTCGGGCTGAGACAGTCACCAAGATGGGCGGTGTCAGGTTTTGCCACCTAACAGGATGCAACTACTTTTGCAAACTTGCAACTACTTTTGCTAAACTGGTAACTGGTTTGTTCAACCCACACGGTCCCGTGATTTCGGCGGGAACACCATTTTGACTGCGCAATACTTGCCATGTACTTCGTTTTAAGAACATAGCAATAGACCATGAAATAAAGGTACACAGGGTCCCTGGTGACACCTCAGGGGTCCGTTCCTCACATTCGACTTGTAGAAAAGTCCAGAATAAAGGTGCACAAGGTACTCCAGCCTACAACTGAAAGAGGCCTGTCCCTTGTTGAAATGATATGCAGTGTTCACCCTCCCTGGATAAATTTCCCACAGGGTGCGCCCCCAAAAGCACATTCCAGGTACCCATAGACCTTTGTTACGCTGAAAGAGTTATTGCCCCAGATTTTCCTCATGGAGTGGCAGCTTGAAGGGTACACGCTCCCCAAATTTCCCGTCGGAGAATGCCCCAACATCTGGTAGGTATTTGAATGAAGGGTACACGCTCCCTGGAAACATATCCTTAGGGTGCACCTCAACTTGCACAGTACGGTGTGCGCAGGTGCACAGGGTTCTTTTGGTACACTGAAAAGGCTGTCCTGTCCCTGTCTTGGATCCTTGATGAAGGGTACACACTCCCCAGATTTCCCGTCGGGGTGCACCCCAACTCAGTCTATCCTTGGTAAGGCTCTAGGCAGCCCCCTCTCTGGATTTGCATCAGGGAGAGGCTCCCCCCTTCCTTAACGCAGATGGGTGCCAGGGGTCCCTGGGGTAGCATCAGGAGCCCGACCCCGGCCTCTTTAACTTCTGCTGGCTGAAAAGTCTCTGAAAGCCTGCCCTGTTGTTGCATCTCAGCAGCACCTCCATTTGTAGTCTTGTTTCCCCCCCTTTCTGGAAACATGTTGCTGCGTCTGATGTCTGTGGTGTGGTCATACCTGTGAGGATCCAGGAGAGATGAGTGTCTGCAAAGTTATGGGGTAACAGGACAGGCTTTTGGTGATCCTTAGGTTCTTCAAGCCCTTGGATTGTGCTGCCAGCAGATTATGTGATGAGGCTTTGTGCTAAGCACATATCTTTGCTCCTCCACCCATGAGGGGCTGGTGGGAACTCCAACACACACACTCCATTCCCCAGGAGGAACTGACTCCTATAATTTAGAACATCCTCCCTCATGCAAAAAGGGAGGGGACAGGGTCTGCACCATGATAGGCTGCAACACAGACCCAGTGTCACCACCCCACAGGATAGCCTGTCACTGTCTGTACCTAGGAGAACTTAAGTGACAGGGGGCAGAAAGATTGTCATGGCTATACATAGAAGAAAGTTCTACAGTATATTATAGAATAAGTGTAATGTACAAAAGTAGTACATAAATACTGCAATTAAAGTGTTTAGTCAATTGTTTAAAGTAATTAATGTCAGTTCCAAGAAAAGGGATCTATTCATATAAACAATCAGGATGGAACAAGGTAATGCTTGAAGACCTGACATTAATAATGTGCAAATTACAGTAGAGGCAATGTTTATTCTAACATTTGCCGTAAACTAGCCGGGTTACATTCTGGGTATGTGCTGGGTATGTGCTGGGTATGTTCTGGGCTAGTTTGAGGCACGTTTAAGGCATTTCTGCATTGACTAACGACCCATAGAATTAACACAGCAGGGATCCCTGGCATTCCAATTCAGTTTGAATGGGACTGCCAGGGACCCCCGCTGTTAATCTGATAGGCCATTAATCAATGCAGAAATGCTGGGGCTAGTTTAAGGAAAGTTTAAGGCATGTATTCAGAATGTACCTGGGTGTTTCCTGGGTTTTTTGGAGAATTGCCACTGTTTTTTGTTCGAATAAGAGTTGCCTCTACTGTAGAATGATGGTTAAAACAATTGGAGCAAGGGAGGTACACTTGGTAAAATAATCTGTGCTGGGAAAAACTAAAACAGTAATCAACACTAAGAAATATACTGTTATGTATTGAACATGGGAGGGAGGGTGACAAAGAAATACACATGCAAATTGTGATAAAATATTGTATGAATATATAAATTAACCTACACTTACAATATACTAAAATACAGTCCTAAATTCCATGTTACAGAATACAGAATAAACAAAACAGGTTTACCAGTTGTCCTCTGAAGGACAAACTGTTTTTGCCTCAACTCCTCTGGCCTATAGATGTTCATGGTGCATCTTATTCTCTCATATCCATCCTACTTACCCTAGCTTATTATCTAATCTTTATGTGAGTGGTGCACACTGTCACAGGAGACCAAACATTAAGCCAAGGATCAAGGCATGAGACAGGACAAAGCAGTTCAATAAAGTATTTTTATTCCTGCTGGAGCCAGCAAGCACAGCAGAAAAAACACAATCAGAGCTATACTCATAAAAAATGGGGCATATGGGGGGGGTGGGGAGGGGTGGGAATCCTAGCTGACTATGTGCTGAGTGCCACATCAAAGGCTTACCCAGGGCTTGCTTCCTCTCTCCGATGAGGTAGGGACCATCCAGACTTTCTATGGTACAATTTGCAGCAGTGCCTTTTCAAATGTCCCACTGAAAAGTCCTGCTTTCTGCATCTCCAGCACAGCGAATGTCCTGTACCATAAAGCACTTCTAAATTGGCAAGGCTCTCAGCTTTGTTTTCAAACGTTTCTTGCAAAGCCTTGGAGCACACTGCATAGATCACCTACACATTTGGACCTGAATGAGCTGTGGAGTACTAATCGGGTTCCCCTTCTTTAGCTTCCCTGATGCCATAGGAAAGCATATTAGAGGGACTGGTGACCAATCACAGCATGGATACTTTATATGGACTAACCAGGAGCAGAGGGCTCCCCTGCATTGGTCAATCAGGGCATGTTAAGAAAGTTAAAGGGCTTGTGGAGGGAAATTCAAAAGTGCCAATGAGAGGAAAGCCTACAGTAGGAGTATAGGGTCACTAGATTCTATTGAAGAATCAGCTGGTTTTCCTATGGATGCTTTAGCAGCTGGAACTTTTCAGATGCTATTGTAACTAAAACCACATGTACAAGTAAATACCCTGACCCCTTTCCTCACACACACATGTATAGCACACCGATAAAAAAAAATATGCAACAAGTATACATTCACATGGTAATCTTTATGATAGCAATACAGAAATGATGAACATTGTGTGCAGATTTCCATAGTAAAATCACAGGTAATCTGGAGCTACTGTATAGAGACATGTTTTCTAAGCAGTGCTAAGCTGTTACACACCTTATGACCTATTCACTTGAATGGTCCTTAAGGTACCTTATGGCTTGCATCACTTTGTAAATATGGCATGTACTGTAGTGCTCGATGTCTATAACATACAATTAGATTGGATTGAAGAATTGTATGTGTCTAATGCAAAGGGCCAAAGGATGTTGATAGGGAGTGGGTTAATTTGAGATTAAACTAATTCTTAAATGCAACATACTTAGGCTATACAGAAATGGCAATAGTGGGCATCCTTCTACTAAATTATGAGTGATTGTAGAATATGGTGCTTGAACAGGTGAGTTGGTAGTCTGTAGCCACATCATGGTAATCAAAGATTGACTGCTGCTCTTACTGTACTATCATTCTACATGAATAAATATTTTATATCAATATCAAGCTGATTTCTCTGAGTGTTCCTCTACGTGCAGAAGGACCTGATGTCTCTATGTAATTTTGGCTGACAATTAGTCCTGGTAGATACTGTAGAACAAGTTATTTCCGAGAAGGAACTGCAATAGAACGGAAGGCAAGCAACAAACAATAACTGACCTACAGACGTTACATGGTACAGAGTTGCCAAGGGTCACATGGCCATATTTCTATAATTTTGGCAAACGTTGTGGGCATTTGTACACATTTCATAGAACCCAAAAAATGTTGGCTGTGGCGACTTTTTGTAGACAGCTCAGCAAAGAAATCTTTCACTAAACATTTGCACTAAGGCATGTGAAAAAAAAATTGCAAGAGAATCTCGCATTTCTAATCTTAAACCATCCACTTAGACGTTATCATATAATTACCACAATCACTGGTGATTTCCGTCTACAAGTAAGTATGCTAATATGAGTTATCTGTTGGTACATTTGGGTATTTTAGTCAAAGGATAGTGTCCACTAGTCAAGGTTTCTACTTGTGCTGTCTATTTAATATTTTTCGGCATGATAAACATAATGAAACAAACATACTAATCAGGCAACATTACCTTCTGTTGTAAAATTATTCCAAAGACCAGACACAATATTGATATGGTAATTATAGAGAAAACTTTACAATTAAGGATTTAAAGCTCCCTTACATGTGAAATCTTTTAAACATTGTAGACACAATGCTTTCTGCATAACAAGCAAGTGAGTATGTGGTTTGGCAACATTTACTTTTCAGATTTCACAAATTGACTCAATTAGGCTTTTAGATGTATACAGATGTAGCAAGACTGTTCTTAGTGCTGTGATTTTGACTGTTCCTGGTGCGGCTACCGTTTTCGCAGCCCGGAGAACAGCACCCCAGGAGGATTAACTTTGCTGTGTTCCATGCTTCTGAATGGGACCCTACAGCATTAATCCTTTTGTTACATCTGGTGGGAGAGAATACTAGCACTAATCTTTTAGATGAGCTGAGCAGCCATCTCTGTCTCCATCTTCAGTGTCTCTCCATCTGAAGCCATCTCCCTGCGGCACTGAAGGTAAATTGCAGGGCTATATTTCCTTGCCAATCCTCTGATTACGTAGATGCCCTTATGTGTGTCTCCCAGCAAACCCTATGCGTTTTGCTTGTCCAAAAGTTTCATCAGGGGATGGTGGTTGTGGCAGATTCATACCCTTATATACCCTTGCCAATAATATTAATAATATAACTATGAATTTAATGAATATTATATAGTTATAATATCAATTAAGTTAAACACCAAAGAAGAAAAAACAAACAAGTTTGACTGTTAAATTGTAAATCATGAAAAAAAACACAATATGAAGTTATTATCATTAATGAAAAAATAATTGCATGACTGGCTGCAAGTAATACTAATGACCACTCACTCTTCAATTATTTTTGGGGTTCGGGTGTATATATTTTTTTATCTTGTTGAAATCATATATAGGAGTCTGACTTCAGGTTCATAATTAAGGATTACATTTGATTTTTATGATATTGTCTCTCTCTCTCTTTCTCTGGCTATGTACACTAAAATCAGACAGTGTCCTCTCTGTGTAAATTGCTGCCAAATCACGTGTCAAGTTTGCCAACCAACGTAGATATTACATTGGTGACTGTTAAAGCAGTCAATTATTTTATTAAGGTTTAATCCCAGGACACAAAGCATGAGAAAGAAAATCCCGGTGCCGGTGCTTTAGTTTTATGTGGTAGATAGAGAAAACGTGACTTATATAAAGCCACAGAAATGGAGCTAATAACTGTGAATGTCCCAGGAAATATAGGCCCACTGCACAATGAAGTTGCTGATGTATCAGACCAACCAGTTAATTATAGAGCTTGTCACGGTAGCTTATGACAAGATATAATGAACACCAAATATCTGGGTTGAACTGAACGAGGCTTAGATATAATAAAATATAATTTATTCCTTAAAAAGGTGAACACAGCAATATAGTACAATTAACAGGCAAGAAGGTAACACTTACTTAGGGTTGGGGGATGGAGAAGTATCACCTAGCAATTCTCCAGCAATCCGGTGACATCCCAGGTGGAATCAGAAGCACAACTAAAAACTGTAGGGTTGACACAGTTTTTATACTTGTGTAACCCTATTCTTAACATTGAATACAGACTCTTGGTGAACAATTATCTGTATCCAATCCCTAACGTGGAGACACAGATTAACCCATGCCCCCCAGCTAATTAGCCCATGTGTACTGCGACTCTATGGAGTAGCCCCATAATTAAATCAGGGGCGACGACCAGTCTATCAAATGAAGTATCTGCATTGTTTGTAGGTGTAGACATAACACTTACAAACCACTCCAGTTTGATGATTCTCCACCCTCAGGTAACAATTAGAGTGGCAGAGTCTATTGATTAGTACTTGATCTGTTGATTAGTACTTAGTGTAAACAATCAGGCAGTTAACTTTTGATCACAGTGCTTAGGCTCAATCAGCCGGCTGCCCTTCATGACCTATTAGCATAGCAGATGGAGTCTGCATTTTCAGGGCAGATCCAAAATACCATACATACACTGGCGACACACTTTATTGAAGTGTGGCCAGTTCCACAAGCCGGGAGATTTCCCGGCTTGCAAGTGGCAGCCCCTCGGCGTGCCGCGCGTCTCCGATGCGCGGTCACGCGTCATCGGGTGCCTGCGCCCCCTGCACGCGCGTCCAGGGCTCCCCGAGGGAGCCCTGGTGTCCCGCGATGTGGGGGACGGCGGCAGGGGGTTCCGGGGGACAAGGCGGACCCGGCAGCGGTAGGGAGAGCGCCCCGATCGAAGGGCGCTCTTCCGCTGCTTTAGCGCACGCCCGGCACCCTCCGGCGCGCGCCAGGATACTGCTGCGGCCGAGAACGGGCAAATGCTCGAATAAACTCGGCCGCAGCAGTATACACTTTAATATCTACACATATTAATAAGTTCCATTCTGGTGGGCTCAGTGGGTCGAAATTTGCCAGTTCTTGATGCCTACAGTGACTCCACATATTGGCCAAATATCAACTCTCTGCAACCTCCAGAACTGGAGATACAGAAATGCACTTTAAAACATCTTTAAAATACAGGATTATAATGAAACATGGGAACAGGGGAACATACATTTTCATGAAATGACAAGGTGTAAACCACCTTCCTGGACCGCAGTCCAGTTAACCCCTTGCCTCCCTGGTGAGGTCATGAGGTGGCCATATGGGGTACAACCACTTTAATACCGGGCCAACCCCCTCTCCCTCTACACGTCCCCTTCTTAATGGGTGACCTGTTGCCCACTGCCCTAACGGGGAGTGGGGCACTGCTGGCACCCTTAACGAACTCAGTCTCAGAGGGATAGTCCTGACGTGATAGTCCATCAGCATTGCTGTTTTCACTACCCTTTTTGTGCTGAATAGTAAACTCAAACTCTTGCAAGGCCAAGCTCCACCTTAGCAACTTGTCATTCTCCCCTGAGGCCCTCTGCAGCCAACTCAGTTGGTTGTGGTCTGTGAGGACCGTGAAAGCCCTTCCATACACATAGGGCTGGAGTTTTTTTTGAGTGCCCACACAATGGCCAAGCACTCTTTCTCAATGGTGGCATAGGCCACTTCTCTGGGGAGTAGTTTTCGGCTGAGGTACACCACAGGGTGCTCTCTACCGTCGTCCCCCACTTGGCTCAACATAGCCCCAATGCCATAGTCCGAAGCATCAGTCTGTATGAGGAAATGTTTGGTATAGTCTGGGGCAGCCAGTAGGGGGCCCCAGCAAGCGCAGTTTTCAGTGCCGGGAAAGCAGTTTCACAGGCAGGAGTCCAGGTGATAAGCACATGCAGTTGCTTCTTAGTCAAATCAGTCAGGGGTTTGGCCACGGCGCTGTACTGTGGGACAAATTTCCTATAGTATCCTGCGGTGCCCAAATATGCCATGACCTGTTTCTTGGTTTTTGGAACAGGCCACTGAACTATGGCTTCTACCTTAGCTGGCTCTGGTTTGAGGTGCCCTCCACCCACCCTGTGCCCTAAGTACAGGAGCTCTGCCATCCCTACCATACACTTAGTGGGTTTCAAGGTGAGCCCAGCCTCCCTGATCCTATCTAGCACTGCAGCTACATGTCCTAAATGGGAGTCCCAGGAATTACTAAAGACAGCAATGTCATCTAAGTAAGCCCTGGCATAGCTCTGCACCCCATCCAGTAACCTATTGACCAGGCGTTGGAAGGTAGCCAGGGCATTCTTCATCCCAAATGGCATCACTAAAAACTCATAGAGGCCACTTGGAGTGATGAATGCTGACTTCTCCCTAGCCTCCAGAGTCAGTGGGATTTGCCAATAGCCTTTGCTCAAATCCATAGTGGTCAGATACCTTGCCCCCGCGACTTCATCCAGTAACTCATCCATGCGGGGCATGGGGTAGGCATCTGACACCGTCCCAGCATTGAGCAAGCGGTAGTCCACACAAAACCGGGTGGTCTTGTCCTTCTTAGGGACTAGAACTACCGGGCTTGCCCAAGGACTTTGGGATGGAGTAATTACCCCTAGGGCAAGCATCTCCTCTATCTCCCTCTCCATACTGGTCTTGACCTCTGCTGACACTCTATAAGCGTGCTTATGCAGAGGCTGCAGATCCCCTGTGTGCACTGGGTGTTTTATGAGATGTGTGGTCCCTGGCATGTCAGTGAAGAGGGCCCTAAACTTAGCTAGCATGTCCCTGGCTTCTACCTACTGCCTAGCACTCAACTGTGCCCCTATCTCTACCTGCTCCACAGTGTTTCCCTGCCTAGCCTCCCTTAGGAGATCAGGCAGAGCATTGCTCGCCGGATCCTCCAGCAGTGGGCTACAAATGGCCATTACTGCTCCCATACTCGGTGCTCTGTATTCTTTCAGCATATTAACGTGATATGTCTTATTTCTCTCAGGCTCTACCTGTACAACGTAGTTGTACTCATTCACCTTTCGGATGACTGGGTACGGTCCCGACCAGGCAGCCATCAACTTGTTCTCCCGAGTGGGTTTAAGAACAAGCACCTGCTGTCCTGGGATGAATTCTCTGCTACGGGCATTCCAGGCATACCATTGCTTTTGCTTGATCTGAGCGGCCCTGAGGTGGTCCTGGGCCACCCCCATGAGCATCTCTAACTGGTCTCAGAGATCTACTACATACTGGATCACTGAAGCATCAGTAGCAGTAGCCTCCCCTTCCCATCCCTCATGGAATAGGTCCAGAGGTCCACGTACCCTGCGGCCATATAGTAGCTCGAAGGGGGAGAAGCCTGTAGATTCCTGCGGTACCTCTCGGTAGGCAAACAGCAAGTGCTGTAAATGAATCTCCCAGTCTTTCCCCTCGCCTCTATAAAGGTCCGAAGCATCTGCTTCAGGGTACCGTTAAACCTCTCTCATAATCCGTTTGTCTGGGGATGTTAAGGGGTAGTGCGCCTGTGCTGTACACTGCATGCATCCCAGACACAATGTAACAGTTCACTCATGAACTGCGACTCCTGATCGGTTAGGACCTCACTAGGGAAACCTACCCTAGAAAAAATGTTCAGCAAAGCTGCTGCCACTGTCTTGGCATCTATGGTGCCAAGTGCTACCGCCTCAGGGTACCGGGTGGCAAAATCCACCACCGTGAGGATGTAGCGCTTCCCTGACCTGCTAGGAATCATAAGGGGTCCTACAAGATCCATCGCTACTCTCTGGAAGGGTTCCCCTATTATCGGTAGGGGTTTCAGGGGTGCCTTCACACGGTCGCCCACCTTACCCACTCGCTGGTAGGCATCACAAGGGGATGGCAGAAAGTGCCTACATCTCGAGATGCCCCCGGCCAGTAGTAACGCTGTAATAACCGGGCTCACGTTCTGTTGACCCCCTGATGTCCCGCTAACGGAATAGAGTGAGCTACCCGTAACAGTTGCTGTCGGTACCCCTGGGGCACTACAAGCTGTCGCTTACCGGTCAATCCCTCCTCTATCCCTGGGTTCCCTTCTTCTCTATACAGGAGTCCCTTATACCATAGGCAGTGCTCAGTGCCTTCCCCTGCCTGAGATTCGGACGCCCGAAGTCTCACGCCAGCCAGGGTAGGGTCTGTCTTCACTGCCTCCCTTAACTGGGCTCCTAATTCTGGCCACCCCCCAGTCATGTCATTGTCCGGAGAATGGGGAAGGGTGAGGGGGAACAGTAAGTCAGTCTGTGGTTGCAACTGATCCAGGTTTACCTCCCCGGGCTCCTCTGCGCCCTCCGCTAACGTTGGTCCCAAAGGCTGGGGGACTGGCGCTGCCGCCATTTCCGCTGTCTGGCTCCGGGTAACCGCCGCCACTGCAGCGGGTTTTGGCACTCGGTCGTAGGTGCAGGTCATCGGACCCAGATCGTTGCCAAGAAGAACATCGGCATCCAAACCGGGTAAAATCCCCACCTCGCGCACACCCTGGCCCTCCCCCCAATCCAAAAAGATTCTGGCCAGTTGCAGGAAACGTAGCTCTCCGTCGGCCACAGTGATCTGTATCCCAGGGCCTGGGAGTAATTCCTCTGGCCGGACCATATCAGGTCGGACCAGGGTCACTGCAGCTCCTGAATCCAGCAAGCCGACTGCTTGCCAGTCACCGACTGTGACTGGGGTGAGATGTCTGCTCCGGCCGTCCGTCTGCTGCAGGTCCACGCTGAGATGTCCTCCACTCCTTGCTGTAGGCACCGATGAAACCAGGACAGGCATTGCATGGGACGTCTCGCTGGGAGTTGATTCTGATGTGGTCTTATGTGACCATGGCGGTTGCAGTTGTAGCACCGGCGCTCGTGCCGGAGCTCCATCGCCTTCAGTGGACTGCTGCCCGCAGGCGGCCTCTGAGTCCATTGGGGGGTATTGGCAGACTTTCTGGCCGGTGCTGCTGCCACCGCCGCCTTGGCTACTGCTTTGGCGGACATCAGGGCTCGGCTGGCCACATAGTCGTCTGCAAGCCTCGCCGCCTCCTGGTAAGTCTTGGGCTTCTTGTCGTACACCCAAGCCCTCACCACCGGCGGGCACTGCTGCATGAGCTGCTCCTGGAAGATGAGGTCCAGCAGGCGTTGGTAAGTCCGTGCCTTATAGCCCTCCACCCAGCGTATCCCGTACAAAGCCATGCGGGTCACGTAGGTAACAAAGGACACCTGGGGCTGCCTCTCTTCCTGCCGGAATTTAGGGGTAAAACCGTACTGAAACAATAACAGTTATTTCAGGTGTTCATAGTCATCAGCATACTCATCTGGAAGCGCCATCATCGTCTGCTTAGCCAAGCCGGACAGTAAGGGGTCCAAACGTGCAACCCTATGCTGGGGAAGCACTTTGTACCGCCGACACTGTGTCTCAAAGTTCTTTAGAAAACTGTCGATCTGATCAGTACCTTCCACGAACTTGGTGAGACTGTGCTGATCCAGTTTGAGTTCATCTTGGTTGGGTTGGACAGGGGGGCAATAAGCGGGTCTGTTCACTGCCATAGTGATAAACTGCAGCCGCTCCTCCGGTGTCCCTCTGTCACCCCACGCAGTAATCAGTGCCAATATTTCAGGGGTGAACGAACTGGTAGCCGCAGCAACCAGTACCCCTCCTGTTGCACTGCTCCCGGGAGGTGCACTCGTTCCCTCCCCGAGATTCCGCCGCCCCGGCACTGGGTTCCTTCCCTGATCTCCAGGTGGCTGTATAAGGGCAAGCTGAGCCGTATCCTGAGGCTCTGCAAGCCAGGCTTCATAATCACCGATTGCGTCAACCATGTCTGCGACCTCCTGGTTCTCATAGGGCAGTCCATATTCATGGCACTTGTCCTTCAGCTGAGCTCGGGTCCTCATGTTGGATGAGCCTTCAGCCTCGCTCATGGTCCACGGTCGCAGCAGTGAGGTGGTGTTACAACTTGTGTTAACTGTTGCACTACTGTGTGTTCAATATCTTTAGTCCCAGGAACTCGCAATTCCCTTCGAGTTCCCACTATATTACAGGGTCCCACAGAACACTGTAATATAGGTTCAGTTCAATCCCACCGCTTGCCACCAGTTAATTATAGTGCTTGTCACTGTAGCTTATGACAAGATATAATGAACACCAAATATCTGGGTTGAACTGAACGAGGCTTAGATATAATAAACTATAATTTATTCCTTAAAAAGGTGAACACAGCAATATAGTATAATTAACAGGCAATAAGGTAACACTTACTTAGGGTTAGGGGATGGAGAAGTATCAGCTAGCAATTCTCCAGCAATCCGGTGACATCCCAGGTGGAATCAGAAGCACAACTAAAAACTGTAGGGTTGGCACAGTTTATATACCTGTGTAACCCTATTCTTAACATTGAATACAGACTATTGGTGAACAATTATCTGTATCCAATCCCTAACGTGGAGACACAGATTAACCCATGCCCCCCAGCTAATTAGCCCATGTGTACTGCGACTCTATGGGTAGCCCCATAATTAAATCAGGGGCGACGACCAGTCTATCAAATGAAGTATCTGCATTGTTTGTAGGTGTAGACATAACACTTACAAACCACTCCAGTTTGATGATTCTCCACCCTCAAGTAACAATTAGAGTGGCAGAGTCTGTTGATTAGTACTTGATCTATTGATTAGTACTTAGTGTAAACAATCAGGCAGTTAACTTTTGATCACAGTGCTTAGGCTCAATCAGCCGGCTGCCCTTCATGACCTATTAGCATAGCAGATGGAGTCTGCATTTTCAGGGCAGATCCAAAATACCCTACATATAGACTTTAATATCTACACATATTAATAAGTTCCATTCTGGTTGGCTCAGTGGGTCGAAATTTGCCAGTTCTTGGTGCCTACAGTGACTCCACATATTGGCCAAATATCAACTCTCTGCCACCTCCAGAACTGGAGATACAGAAATGCACTTTAAAACATCTTTAAAATACAGGATTATAATGAAACATGGGAACAGGGGAACATACATTTTCATAACATAACAAGGTGTAAACCACCTTCCTGGACCGCAGTCCAGTTAACTCCTTGCCTCCCTGGTGAGGTCATGGGGTGGCCATATGGGGTGCAACCCCTTTAATACCGGGCCAACCACCTCTCCCTCTACAAATGGTATGTACAATATAACCGGTAGGGGAAGGGAGAGCAGCAGAGGGAGAGGAAGCAAACCGGCAGAAGGAGATCCACAGCTGTGTACCTGCTCTTCCGGTAGATCCAAGCTTCTCTGTTGAACAGCCCCAAATGTATCCTGCTGTCACACACAAACCACGATAATGCAGAAATGCAAGTATGAAAAAACTCACATTCAGCGTGTATCCGCCGTCTTGGGGGAACCTGGTTGATGCATGCTCCAGGATAGGCAAGTGTAAAGCAAAAAGGCAGGCTAAGCACTTCAAAAGCAGATAATCTGTCCTCGCTTCTGTGTTTAACACAAGTGCCACCCAGTGGGTGTGTGTCAGACACTGGAGCTAAATGCGAGGGAGCTTGGCATGGCCACAGAGTTGACCGGTTGCAGGGGGGATATCAATCTTACCTCACCTGCTCCTCCGGTCTGGGACCCACTCTCCTCGCCAGCTCCTGCGTGCCGCCGTCTGAGACGTCAGGAGAGAAGAAGAAATTCAGCGCAACTGCGCATGTCTGAAGAATGAAGCTCCTGGATGTATCTTCAAAAAAACTTTATTGCACACACAAGGGCTACACCGCGATCTCCCCCTCAACGCGTTTCACCCTTACACAGAGGGCTTCGTCTTGGAGTGGGGAGAAGCGGTAGCTGCCCAATTATATACCTAAAAAGCCCGCGAAAACGGCTTAAAAATGTAACCCTTACAATACCCATTGCCTGTTGATTACATGTCTATGCCCTAATACAATGTTTGGGATGCCCTTAAGGACAAATCATAATTAGAATATTGTCAATAATAGACAGTTTATACACACGTATATGTCTATTATTGACAATATTCTAATTATGGCTTCAAAAAACTGGTTCAAATGCTGGACAAAAACCGTGCAGCCGTAAAAAAATGTAATGAAAAATCAGGTAGTTCCAGCAGTCATCTCTTACGCGTTTGGTACCTTTTTTACTGCTGCACGGCTTTTGTCCAGTATTTGATCAAGCTATTTGCAGTGCTTCGCCTGCCTTTTTGTTTTACAATTAATCCCAGGACATTCTGTACTTGAAAATGAGAGGTAACTCTCAATGTATTTTTTTTTCCTGGTAAAATATTTTATAAATAAATAAAATACTAATAGTGGTAATGGAATCTTATTGATATTTAACAAGTCCACTGTATCTATAATATACAGTGCACTAAAGGAAGGCAGTTAAATGTAAAATATTCCAAATGGGAACTGCATTCCACCCTACCTATGAGACCCACTGGAAGGGAGGCAAACTAAACCATTCCAGTAGACTCAGCGTGGGTGTACCCTTATCCGGGAGTGCACCAGTGCCCAGAACAACACCACAATGTTCATTGTGACCTCCCATAGTTCCAAACACTGCTTCTAGGCGTTACATAGTCAGCTTAGCTAATACCAGGAGCAGGAACATTGTCGGTGGCTAGTAGTATTACAGTACTAAGGCAATTGTATGATGAAACGTAAATCAGTCACCTGATCCGGTGCTCAGAAAAATAGAATGCTGAAATGTTAGCTGTAAGTTCCTCTGATAGACATATATGACTTCCCTAGACCCCATAGGTAGAGGGGAAGGGGTAAATAGAAGAAGGACAACCCGTATGGAGGTGTTAAACTGCTGGAGTAACCGACAACTGGCTTAGGAATAAGCACCAATCATGTTGTATATACACTCACGGTTCAGTAGTCCTCTGAGTGGGGATGAAATACTCCTGTTCTGATGAGAAAACAGTAAACTGTGAGTGACTCTGTGATTGCAGCATGCAGACTGTATCCGACGGGACTGTGTTCAATTCAGCACGATCAGCAGACCGGCATGCTCCCTGGTAGATAGTAAGCAGCAGATATCCAGGACATGGAAAGCCGGTGCACAGCTGAAAGAAATGAGCAAGAGCTGGACAGTATGACCGTGAAAAAATGTATTAATTAAAAAGCATGACAGCAGAGTCCTGGCGAATCCTCTAACGCGTTTCACGCCGAAGCGCTTTGACAAAGCGCTTCAGCGTGAAACGCATTAGAGGATCCGCTAGTACTCTACTGTCATGCTTGTTAATTAATACATTTTTTCACGGTCATACTGTCCAGCTTTTGCTCATTTCTTTCGGCTGTGCACCAGCTTTCCATGTCCAAGATATCTGCGTATTACAGTTCTAGGCAAAAGTTGTGGGACCGCCTTAAGTGAGAGTCGCAAGCGACTCTGAGGACCTGGGGGAGGGAACCAAATACATATGAATTCTAGGAGTGGCAGATGTGACTGCGTCAGTGATTCACACGTATAGTGTAACACTCAAAACTAGTGTTTTTCCCATTGTAATAAATATTAATTATTGAGAAGTGAAAGCAGAATAAAAAAAAATAAAAGGAGTATTTCATAGGGCCCTTCCTTACTCCCATGTATTACTGAGAGATGGTCAAAATAAAATATAAGTAATATGATGCCATATTTGCAAGTTTTGGTTTTCTTAATAAGATAAGATGATGATGGTTATGGTAATTGTGAGGGTTGATGTGTTGGCAGTTGTAGGAGATGAACAACCACACACAATAAGCCATTTGACATGACAGCAGACATACAGTGACCCTGATACTCAGTTGCACCCGGCAAAATACATATATTAATAAATGCAACAAACCAAGTGCTGTGTCAATGCCACACACTGGCAAATGTCACCACTTGTACTAGTTGTGCACTGATACTGGATTAGATATTGTTGCATTGTCTTTTCAAAGTGCTATAGTAGTACTGGTAATATTAGAATGGTGGGGGCAGCACTGGTAGTGTTGGAATATTCTTAGTACTTAGCCCGTTCCTCCTAGCCTCTTGAATGCTGGGTGCAGGGGCCAGGACATACTTGAAAACGAGCGGTAACTCTCAATAAATTACTTCTTGGTAAAACATGTTATAAATAAATATATTTTTGAGGAATTAGATGTTAATTCATCTTGATAAAAGTGAACCTTTAAACTCTACCATGTTTTCACCAGTGATCAGCAGGGCGGATTTAAAAAAAATCCCACCCATAGGCACTCACCTGGTGCCACCCTCCTCCAGCGCTGTGCTGTTATATTGCCATGGCAACATGACACCAGGTGACATCACGTTGCCAGCCATGCATGCGCGATCGGCACTTGCCAGCTGCTTGTGCCCATGCACGGCCAGCAAACGCCTCCAAATTCTGCTGCTCCAAAATTCTGCCACCCTAGGTCTGGGCCTAATGCGAAATCCACCAATGGTGATCAGTTAGGATTGCAACAGCTGCACTAACCACTCTCTCTGACAACAAACTGCAGAAAGAAAATCAGCCATTCCACTGCCACCTTTGCAAGAGCAGGCCATGTTTAATTTCTACCAGCCCAGTATTCATGAGGATGAAAGTCAGGAGACAGGCAGGTATTATCACCCATAGTCACCATCACCATGTCCATAGCACTAGTATTATTACAGGTATTTGTTGCTTCTGTGCTGTTGTCAGCCATGCCATAGTGATGGAGTGTTTCCCATAGTGATGTGCCATGCCTTTTAAAATCATATAATTTCTCTGCCGAGATTATTTGGGTCTCTTGTTACAATAGTTAACATTTTTGGTTCCTAATGATCACACCATCAGCAATTGTGCAGCTACACCTAATTATTTGTGGGTGTTGCAATTTGGAAGCTTTACCTTGTCTCCACCTGGATGCAGTGGCTATCAGTTTTTCTGGTTCTACTGGTAATATTAGTATGAAAACATAATGTAGCAAATGTGCTTTTACCTCATTTAACTTTACTTTTTTAATTGCAATTTGAATAGTTTCATAATATCTTAACACTAACATTGACTATTTTTATGAGTCCTCCCACAAACAGACTAAAGAAACTGTAAATGTTTCTTTGTTCTTTATGTAGCCCTCAGACCCCCCCCCCCCGGTCGCAGATCAGACCCCCTAGGGTGTACTAAGGTCTGGCTACATGTGTCTAGGTGGTGCATACCTGCTGGCAACAGGAGGGCCTGAGTCTCCCGCAATGGTGTGGGGGAGTACAGGACCAGGTTTCTGGGGTTCTTGCCTTCATCTGATCTCAATGGTGCAACGCCTGCATCTCTTTGAAGCCCCAGGGATATGGCGTGGGACCCTTACAGAGAATTCCCACTCAGGGACGAGAGATTCCAGTCTCAGTCTTTGTTAAAAGTAGCAGCAGCTCTCTTTATTGTTCACAGAAGCACACAGCAATCCCAGCAACACGCTGGTCTCAGGTACAGGGTCTTCTCTCCCAGCTCCAGACTGCACACCTTCAGGATAGTTTGTGGGTGTTCCCTGTATCCCTGCCACCACCCCAAGCCGCGGGCGCTCAGGGTGGGGCTAGCTCTTCCCTCACCCCCTAGGCAGGGTGAGAGGCACTGGTCCACCTATAGCTAACTAGGCCCTACTCCTCCGGAACCTAGCTAGCTCACACACTATGACTACTCCGCACTGAACCCAGGCATTGGTCCACCGTAGCTCTATCAGCTCTACTCAGGGCCTGCCTGATCTCCTCCAACTGTATCACACTGACAGGAACTCTCCCTCTCTCAGAACTGACACACACTCACACTGACTCCTAAATAGACTGTGCACTGCCCTTTATGATTTTGGCAGGCCCCTCCCCTATGTCTCTTGCCTTAGACACAGAGTCAGGTGGCCTACCTCCACCACTCAGGGCAGGGCTTGAAGTGGGGGAAACCCATGATAACTACTGGCAGCCTGCCCTTAGCAGGGCTTATACCAGTAGGAGGATAGATCTATAGCCCTATTTAGTACCAAGGCTACACTTACACAACAGAGTACATTAAAACACAGTGGGGCTAGTCTAGTACACTGGCGACACACTTTATTGCAGTGTGGCCAGTACCGCAAGCCGGGAGATTTCCCGGCTTGCAAGTGGCAGCCCCTCGGCGTGCCGCGCGTCTCCGATGCGCGGTCACACGTCATCGGGTGCCTGCGCCCCCTGCACGCACGTCCAGGGCTCCCCGAGGGAGCCCTGGTGTCCCGCGATGTGGGGGACGGCGGCAGGGGGTTCCGGGGGACCCGGCGGACCCGGAGAGGAGAGGGGGAAGCCGCGATCGGCGGGCCTCTCCTCCGCTGCTTCGGCGCGCGCCCGGCACCCTCCGGCGCGCGCCAGGTAACTGCTGCGGCCGAGAACGGGCAAATGCTCGAATAAACTCGGCCGCAGCAGTAGATTTAATAACCAACTCATCAAGCTTTTTCCGCACTTCCCGTATGATTTGGCAGATTTGCTACTCAGAAAGCTTCGATGACCTGCCATACTTGTATGAGGAGTGCATTTTCTAGAGCGTTCTCGTTCCTGGCCAAACACATCGAGCGGGAGCTTAAAAAATCAAAATAGCGGGGAGACTTCTGGGTGACGTCACCGTGCATGGCTGACTAGGGAAAGAGCGCCTGACACCCTCCTATGAATTCGACCAGAAAGAGCAAAACCACCCAGAAAAAACCCCCCAGAAAAGTTTCCTATCCCCCTTCTGAACACAGAGGAATGGAAGGCAAATCTAAGAAGGCTGCGAACCCGGTCACAAGGTTCTTCCCACCCGCGCAGAGACAGCCGGAGCCGACCTCTGAAAGCCAAGATGGCGGCGAGGAGCTGGAGCACGCCGGAGGAAGCACAGCACAAGGGCATCCCAACCTCGAGCGCCAAGGCCTTAATAAAGAGTATTTCGAGTCCCTCTTTACTAAAATTAGGAAGTGGTTCCAGGAGGATCTCACAATGGCCCTGGAGGGCATAAGATCCGATCTAAACGGCCTATCTGAGAGAACGGAAGCACTAGAGACCAAGCTAGAGGGGGCCCTCACTGCACATTCAAATACAGAGGATGACATGGCCAGGCTTGGCCATACAATAAATGAATTAAAAGACGCCTTAGAGGACCAAGATAACAGGGACCGCAGGCAGAACCTGCGCTTCAGGAACATACCTGAGACTGTGTCCCCTGGGTCCCTGCAGACCTACCTTAAAAAAGTCTTCCTCCAGCTGGTTCCTGATTTAACGGAACACAAACTACTCCTAGACCGAGCCCCACCGGGCTCTGGGCCCCATATCCCTGACCGTAATCACCACAGAGATGTCATCGCTAAACTTCACGATTACTCCGCCAAAGAGAAAATCATGGCCGCTAGCAGAGGCGTCCGGGACCTCAGAGTGGAGGATAACACCATTCAAATCTTCAGCGGCCTCTCTAGGGTCACTGTGGCAAGGCGCCGAGAAATAAAGCCCCTCACAACGACGCTAAGAGACCAGATCATTAGATACAGGTGGGGCTTCCCCTTCAAGCTCGTGGTGCTAAAGAATGGCAGATACTTCACCATATCCGACCCAGAGGATTCCCAAGACTTTCTTAAAGCCATCGGAATAACCCCGCAGCAGGACGGCGACCAAGCCCCATGAACCGCTTCAAGACCGGACCACTCCGAGATCCCCCGGACGTCAGAGTGCCTGGCAAATCAGAGGCCCCACTGAGGTCCCGGGAGCTTGCTTAGCTCAGAAGGAAGAGGCTCATCTGATGACACCCCGTGAAGCCCTCCAACTGCCCAGACGATGCTGTACCCCAGTTTCCTGAGAACCCCCCGATATACACCCCCCTCTCTGATGGCCCCTTGACTCCCCATCCGAATCACCCTACCCAGTCGATCACCCCTCACCCCCCTCCCCCCTACTGACCCTCACCTTTCCCTCCCCCACCTACCTTTGCCTCATCTAACCACATAGGATAATCCCAAGAGGAGGCCCCTGCAGACCCTCCCCTGAGCCCCATCTCACCCCTCTTCCTGGCTCTTACCCATCCCCCGAGCCATCCAGGACCGCCCCACAAGCACCCTAGCAGACGGATCCCAGCTACGGGCACAGTGTATAGGGCCGTCTCGTCACTGCATACAGAGGGCTCCCCGCTCAGGTCTACCCCTCCCCCGAGACCCTTGTCCGCCCTCACCCCCCCCCCGGCACACTACACTATGACCCGCACCTCGCCCCCCATGCCCATCAATTGATCAGACAGGCCCATACAAATTGCCCGCCTCAGCCGTCTCCCTCTCCTCCCCTCCCCCCTGTCCCCCTTCCCCTTCTCCCCATTCCCCTTCCCCTGTACCCGAGGCCTACACACCTCCCGCTAACAGTCATCACTTACCGGAGAAGGGTTCCTGATCTGGTTCCAGCTGCCTCCCGGAAGGGATCCCTCAACGATGCCCCGGTCAAAGCCCCATCCCCCACCGTTAGCGGGGGCAGGAGGAACCTCGCAGACTCCGTGAGAGTTCCGAAGGGAGCCACAGCGGAGCTCATCCAGTGTATGCCCGCACGCTGCCCGCAGCCCAGAGGAAGAGAACTGTGAACTACCCCCGACGGAGGGCTGGTGGTCCCCCCCCTCAGTCTCTCGTACCCCCCGCGTCTCTCCACTCCCCCCCCCCCCCTCCGGAGGCCCCGTTCCTCTGAAGCTCACTCAATTTACCATGGACTGACCAATTAAGCTCCCCCCAAGAAAGAACTCTCTGATGAGGTCGTATACATGTTGTTCCCTCTCTCCTATCTTTATCCAATGCATATATAGAGAAACACCCTCTCCCTGATTCCCGCTGCAGACCCCTGCCAACCCAGGTTTCCCCTGCAACCCTCCCCCCACCCCCCTTCCCACCTCCCCCCACCCCCAGCCCATCTCCCCCTCCCCCACCCTCCCCCTTCTACCCCCCTCTCCCCCCCACCCTCCCCCCTCCCCCCACTTCCGCCCTCTCCCCCCCCCACTATCCCCCCCTTCCTCCCCCCCACCCGCCCCCTCTCCTCCCCCCTCCCCATACTGACACTGTCTACTGAATACGAGGCCGCCCAGCACAAAGACTGATTGTTTGTGGGTTTGCTATTCATATGTTTTCACCCTCTGCCAGGGTATCCCCTATGTAAATTCTCCCCCCGTCCGCCAGGTCTCCTATATCCTCTACCCCCCTGTATCATCTTAAAACGCTGAAAATGTTCTCACAACTGTAAATGGTTAATTACTGAAGTAAGGGTTCTCTCTGCTCCCTCCTCCTCCCCCTCCCCCACCCCTCCCCCTCACCCCTCCCCCTTTTCCCTCCTCCCCCTCCCCCCTCCCTTTAACGCCGCTGAACCCCCGAATACGTTTAAAAATACATTCCCCCAGGCTTTCTACGCCTCTTCCCCAAACAAGAAAAGGGGGTTGCCATCCTGGTCAGAAACAACGTCCCCTTTGCCCCAACAAAGATAATACGGGATCCAGATGGGAGATTCCTGATTTTACAGGGTACACTCTCAGGAACCCCTATCACGCTAATCAATGTTTACGCCCCTAATGAGAATCAAGTCCCATTTCTCCAAAAGCTATTAGACTCACTAGGCCAGGCTTCCCTAGCCTCTATGGTCTTAGCCGGCGATTTCAATATGGTCCTCTCTCCAGACCAGGACAAATCCACTGTACTAGCCACCCTCCATACTACTCAAACCCCCAAAAAAGCTAAAAAAATTCTGAGAAATACTACAAAACTTCTCCCTTGTAGATATTTGGAGGGCCCAGCACATAGGTCAGAGAGACTACACATTCTTCTGGGCCCCTCATCAGTCTTACTCGCGGATTGACTACTTTCTGGGCACCAACAATGTTCTAAAGGCATTCTCCCAGTCTAACATAGGCCCAATTACTTGGTCAGACCACGCCCCTGTCAAATTAACCCTCTCTCTACCCTTCGTCAAAAGCAACTCGTACAAATGGAAGTTAAACGATTCCCTTCTTAATGATCCGAAGCTAGTCCAGACAATCAGGCAAAATCCTCTTTCTTCGAAATAAATAAAGGTTCAGTCTCGTCGCCAGCAACCCTCTGGGAGGCACACAAGGCCTCAATAAGAGGTGATCTTATCTCTTTGGCCTCATATAAGAAAAAACTAAAACTCAAAACTCAAAAATACCTAACAGATAAGATCCTAAGTTTAGAGCAACAACATAAGCACCTCCCCTCCAAAAGATTATACAAAATGCTTAACAAAACAAGATCGGATCTGAAACTAACACAGCTTAACGAGGTAGAGAGAGCGTTGAAATGGACCAACCAAAGATTTTACGACAGAGGAAACAAAGCTGATAAACTTTTGGCCACAAAATTAAGAGGTATGAAAACTAAATCCCAAATCACTAAGATACGTATCCAAAAAGGACAGATCTCCTTTGTAGAAAAAGAAATCGCTCACGAATTTGCCAAATTTTATGAAGATCTATACAACCTTCACCCCCCAGGGCAGCAACAAGAGAGCGCCAGAGTAGCCGCATAATACCTAGCGTAAAGTGTAATTTGCCCTCACTCACGGAGGAGGAACTAGAAAAACTCAACACCAAATTACCCATGAAGAATTATCCTCTGCTATACACTACCGACACACTTTATTGCAGTGCGCCGGTTCCGCAAGCCGGGAGATTTCCCGGCTTGCTAGTGGCCGCCCCTCGGCGTGCCGCGCGTCACCGACGCGCGGTCACGCGTCATCGGGAGCCTGCGCCCCCTGCACGCGCGTCCAGGGCTCCCCGAGGGAGCCCTGGTGTCCCGCGATGTGGGGGACGGCGGCAGGGGGTTCCGGGGGACCCGGCGGACCCGGCAGCGGGAGGATGGATCGATCGATCGGAGGGCGCTCCTCCGCTGCTTCGGCGCGCGCCCGGCACCCTCCGGCGCGCGCCAGGCTACTGCTGCGGCCGAGAACGGGCAAATGCTCGAATAAACTCGGCCGCAGCAGTAAGCTCGCTTAAATTAGCCAAGACCCCAGGGCCAGACAGCTTTTCTAACGCCTATTACAAGACGTTTGTGTCGAATCTCTCTCCCTACCTCCTAGATATATTTAACTCCTTTTTGGAGGGTACCCCGATACCAGGAATGATTTCGGCCACCAACCTGGCCATTATCCATAAGGAAGGAAGGGACCTGCTTCAATGCGGCAGCTATAGACCAATTTCCCTCCTTAACACAGACCTCAAAGTTTTCAGCAAGATCTTAGCAAACAGACTAAACCCGATTCTCCCTATGCTAATTCATATCGACCATGTGGGCTTTGTGTCAGGTAGACAGGCCTCTGACAACACCCGCAAAATTGTGGACATCATTGACCATGTGCATCTCAACAAACTCCAAGCCATGATTCTAAGCTTAGACGCAGAGAAGGCATTCGACCACATTAAATGGCCATTCCTTGACCAAATCATGCTTAAGTTTGGCTTCTCAGGCCCATACCTTGAAGGAGTCCGTGCCCTCTATCAAAACCCCACGGCAAATCTGAATCTCCCTGGCGGTCAACTAAACCCAAACCCAATAAAAAACGGAACTAGACAAGGTTGCGCCCTATCCCCACTCCTATTCGCACTCTCCATTGAACCCCTAGCGGCCCTAATCAGAGCCGAACCAAGCATAAAGGGCATCCCGATCGCGGATACGGAATATAAAATCTCCCTCTTTGTGGACAATGTTATCCTGACTCTTGCGGACCCGCACACATCCCTCCCCAACCTCCAAAAATTACTAGATCAATTTAGCCAGTTTTCCGACTATAAGGTCAATATAGATAAATCTGAAGCGCTTAACATCTCCCTACCAGAACATGTCTGGAAATTATTGCAAGCTAATTATAAATACCGTTGGAACTCTACCCATATAAAATACCTAGGAGTAAAGATCACCAATACCTACAAATCACTTTACCAAACTAATTACCCTCCTCTATTTAATCAAATAAAGAAAGACTTAGACAATTGGAACCACCGCCAAATCTCCTGGTTTGGCAGAATTGTTTCGTGTAAAATGAACATCCTCCCCCGTTTACTATACCTCTTCCAAACCCTCCCAGTAATAATACCACTATCAGAATTGAAAAACTTACAATCCCATATATTCCATTTTATTTGGAAACAGCGCAAGCCTAGGGTCCCGAGATCAGTGTTGCTGTCTTCAAAGGCGAGAGGGGGTTTGGGGGCCCCGGACGTGATCAGATACTACCAAGCAGCCCAACTACGCCAGGCGGTCGTTTGGAACAACCCAACGACCTCAAACTGCTGGTTGGCGATAGAATCCCATCACGCGTCCCCCACCCCCCTCCCGGTTCTCCTCTGGACCCAAGCAAACAAAGAAAGGCGAATCCAGAAATTTGAACTTGGGGCGATGAGATGCACATGGTCCATTTGGCTTAAAAATAAAGGCCTTTCATCATCCCCTTCCCAACTCACCCCGATTTTTGGAAACCCAGAATTCCCGCCTGGCTTTTCCCGATCCCAATTTGGTCAATTTCAGGACCTAGGCATTAGAATGGTTGCAGATCTGCTGAAGAAAGAGGAACCCCTGTCCTTCCAGGAGCTCCGAGACAAACTCCACTCTCAGGACCTCCACCTGTTTAAATTCTTGCAAATCAAACATTTCCTACAAGCTCTCTCCTAAAATTCCAAATTCCCCACTCTGACTAAATTTGAATCCCTCTGCCTCAAGGGCGAGTACCAAAGGGGACTTATATCTGGGATATACAGGGGGATTGAGTCGGCACTTCCCCCCCTCACCCACTCCAATATGCAAAAATGGGCGGCTGACCTTAACCTACAGATCGACAAGGAAGACTGGGAGGATATCTGGAATTCAGCAAACAAAACTTCAATTTGTACCATAACTAAAGAAAACATCTATAAAATCATATTTCATTGGTACCTGACCCCGAGTAGACTGAGCCAGATCTTCCCCGGTACCCCAGACCTTTACTGGAGGGGATGTGGTCAAGGGGGAGACATGACCCATATTTGGTGGTCATGTCTGGAGATCCAGAAGTTCTGGTCCAGAATCCAGAGGCTTCTCTACGAGATTCTGGGTCTGGAAATCCCACTGGACCCTGTGACATATTTTCTGGGTAAACCTATAGATGACCTGCCCTCCCCAATGTTAAGGCTGATCTCCTCTATCTTAAGTGCCACCAGGTGCTCAATCGCAGCGGCTTGGAAACAAGTAAAAGCACCTTCCAAGAGCACAGTTGTCAATAGAATAAACATGTTCATGAGCATGGAAAAACTCACAGCCATGTTGAAACAAAGAATGCCTCAATTTTACAAAATCTGGGAACCGTGGCCGGGCGCTGTCCCGCCACAGATCCTTCAGATCCTAGCTCTAACATGAACCCCAAGAGAGTACCGGAATTGGAGTCGACTGCCCCGTTACATTCCACTTACCCCCCCCCCCATCACCCCACCCCCCCATCCCCCCCATCCCCCTTCTATCTCTGTCTTTCCCATCTACCCCCCTCCCTTTGTCTCCCCCTTTAACCCATCTTTAAGTAAAGAGAAAATCAGTTTATTGGTGTCGATTTATACAACCCGCAGTCATATGCCTATGACTTCACTGTCAATGATAATATGCTGTTACTGTTTGTATTTCTGTTGCAAATCCCCAATAAACGAAAAAGATTGGGGAAAAAAATGAGCTATTATCCAGATCTGGATAATAGTAAAAAAGCCCATTATGAAACTGTATGTGTTGAGTTTTTTGGGGGGGACTAAAGGAGGTGGGTAGTAGGGTGTTTGTGTTTTTTAATTTTTCTTGGGGTAGAGGGATTGGGTGAAGGGGGTAGTTGCCCCAAGGGTGGGTGGTTAGGCCTCTCGCGTGGGTAGCAGGAGTGGTTAACTTCTTCAATACCATAGCGTTTATTGTACCCTGTTTATTGGGGGCAGGGGTGGATGAAGGGGGTAGTTAACCGAAGATGGGTGATTAGGCCTGCTGGGAAGGTTGCGGGCGACTAGCCATTAAGGTAATGAAGTTGTTTTTATTTAAATTTGAATACTAGTGTGCGGGAGCATGGTGTCTCCAGAGCTAAACCCAATTGATTTCAGCCTCGTGGACCCTCTGCTTCCCAAATTACAGGCCCCATTATGGGGTGCCAGTATCACCTTGCAATGTTTAAATCTCCCGCGTCACGTGACCGGGACATTTAAATGCATAGGAGATAGTGTCACCCCATGCCGGGGCCTGTATCTCGGGAAGCAGAGGGTCCCCGGACCTGAAATTAATGCGTTCAGCTCCAGTGACCCCCTGCTCCCATACACTAGTATTAAAATGTATATAAAAACACTACAATCGCCTGTGAGACCTGTGCAGAGAGAAGCGGCTCACTATGTGCAGCTCTCTAAGCAGCTGCGGCAAGATCGTACGGGGAGAACTTTGATAGAGGCTGTGATCCCATTACTTCTATGCCTTGCGGTATTGACATTTTACTACTTCACGGTTTCAGATTCTTTCTGAATACCGTCATAACGCAAATGACAAACCGCTCAGTGGGAACATGCTACATCGTTCGTGATAGCAGCAAATTTATCAAAGCTACTAGAATAGGCCCCAATGAACTGCAACAGCCTTGACATAAAACATACCAACAACACAGTTTAATTCCCATAAATGTGTAAACCCCACTGAAAATTAGTTTTCACTGAAAAGACTTACATGCTGAATATTTGATCTGTGGTGACAGTTTATTTGATTGCCAAAAGAGTAAGAGACAAATATTACAGTGGTATATACAACAAAGTAAGTATAACCAACCAATTGCAAAGCAACAAAAAAAAAGAAGGGATGCTACAGAAGCATGTAGGGGGGGAAAGGGTGGTGTAGTGACAAGAGCTTCTGTTGGGCTGGTCTTTCCCTTCATCATCCAATCTGGAAGTTGAGTTGTCATTCACAGGCTGAGGAAAGAGGTGGGTCTTGGGACACTGGGTGGCAAACCTTTTACTGTAGTTCAAATGAATGAGTAACCTTGGTAGGGTCAGTGGTTATCTAATAGGAGAGGGGAATAAGTCAATGTAGCAGCAGAAGTGAGACTAGGAGCTAGGCAATGCTATATGTAGCCTGTAAGATTTAGCCCTGTATCTGTGAGCGTGAATTCATCAAATGTGGCAGGAATTAAGAAGCGGCACCATTAATCATAGTCTGAATTGACTGTTGATGCTGTTGTCGGACAAAAACTCATATTGATTGAGTCAAAGGAAGACTGATTGCATTTTTTACAGATGCTGCTTGTTCAGTTGGGTATGAAATTTATTACATGCTAAATGGTCAGCTGGTCGGTAGTCATAGGATTGTTTTTGTTAGATTGTAATACAAATGTAACATTGTAACATTTCTTTGTAATTGTTGTTGCTGTTGTATTTAGGGCTAAAGATTTAAGTAATAAGGGTGTTATTGTTGTTATCAAGGGTTTGTCTGCCAGGTACGAATTCCTTACCAGTTAATTGTTTATTTACTGGTAGTATTCATTATTGAATTATTGATGTTTTATCCCACTTAGATTGTAAGCGCTCCGGTGCAGGGATTTACTTTCCTATTGTCTGGTCTTACTTGTTGAACTTACTGTATTGTACTATAATTACCTGTACCGTATTATCTTTCCTGTAAATCAGCTGTGTGTGCTTTATAAATAAAGATATACATATATTTAAGTTTGCTAAATTATGTAAGCTGTCACCAGTTGTGGCAGCTGAACTGCATCTTTGTCCAATTGATATATGAGCAATAGCAATGGATGATTACATTAGTTATTCAAAATTCATTAGGTCCTGGTACGTGGCAAGCTTATAGTAGGTTTTGGAGAAATTGGTCAAATATTATTAGTAATACGTTTTTACTTTGTTTGAGTATATCTAATACAGATTTATTAATCTTTTCTTTATAAATTGCATAGTGCAGGTCACTCTGTTAGAGGGTTAGAAAGAAGATGAGCGAGAATGTTCATTCTGTTCTAAGTTACAGTATGAGGGGATTGTGATTTTATGATGTCTTTCATTAATACTTGTTTTAATTGGGTTTAGAAAGGGGCAGAGTAAATATATATAAATATAGTAGCAAATAAATTATGTTGGGTATTTTAAGGTGATTTGACTATGGTCACTGATAATTTAAAAGTAAAACTTCAACAACTCAAAAATAAACTTTGACATTTATGCTATTATTATTATTATTATTATTATTATTATTATTATTATTATTATTATTATTATATTTCAGGTGGAGTGGAGTTAGTTGATGATGTTATATTACCAGAAAAGGAACTGTGTTTTGTTTCTTAAATATTCTAAACTGATTAACGGTTTTATTGGGTTGTATTGTGTACAGTAGTTTGGATAACAATTCTATTTGTCTGGTTAATTTAGTCAGAAGGTATATGAGCTCTACCCCTTCAGTGGATGAATCATTATTAGTGAATAAGAATTCAACTCCTTTAACTTTATTTCAACATATTAAAAATTTCAGCAATACAGCTCAACCCCTTTGGTAAAAAAAAACACATTGCGTTATAAACGGATTGCGTTATAAATAATATACAATTGGATGCATTGTACAATAAAGTATTTAAGATACCAATAATCGTGTTGTAAAGAATTCATAAATGTGAAAATTGGGAGCCACGCTTTCATCGAGTTATAAGCGGATTCACGTTGTAGTGGATCGCGTTATAACGGGGTTGAGCTGTAGTTATATTTTATAAATCTTGTTCCTGATTGTTTTTCCATCCAAATGTTTACAACAGATTCAGTGACTGAGGCCTTGTAACTGGATTTTAGTAAGCAGTTATTATGTAAAAGATAGATGGTCTTCTTATCAAGATCATACTTTAGCCCAAGTTAAACTTAGATATTATATAAAAAAACAATATATACAGTATTTTCCATTGAGTTATAATGTTACGTCAGAGAAGCTCCCATACTGTAGTCTACAATTACACTGTAGGCATTAAGTTTACACTGTCTACAAAACACTGCAGTACAGTGTTTTTATAGAAATGTAGTTAACTAAAATATTGCTTTACATATACTTATGTTATATATATATTTCTGTCTACATACTGTAGTACAGTACTGTATAACAGTTTTATAATCCCCTTTTTTCTTTTTTTCAGATAGGCTAATTCCCTATACTGCACTTGCAGAATAAGGGCTACAGGGGTTGTGTCTATGCTTTGTCTATGTGCATGCGTGTCTATAGAATGCATAGCCTTTGCGTGTCATTCAATAGGAATTTGAAATTCAGAGGCAGTGGCCAGAGGGGTAGAATGGGCAGAGTTTTTCTCTACATGAGGGAAAGGCTAAGAATAAGGGAGAAGGCACCTTGGCCACTAGAATTTCCCCCGGGGGAGAGTTTTCAGCTTGATAGAAGCAAAGTGGGGGAGGGGGTGACAGCTTTTTATACTCTATGCAACCATTCAGTTGATAGTGTGGCCAAATCCAAAAGTACTCATGTGAACACTGAATGCTGTCATATTACAGAGGAAACAAGTCACTTTGCATTTGCAATGTTTTGTGGTTACAATGATTTTTTATGTGAAACACCCATACACAGCAGTATGAACGTATATTAAAGATAGCAATACTGTATATGTGCCTACTACAATGAAAATATAAAAATATTAAATATAAAAACAGTAGCGTCACTGTGCATTTACAATTCTTTTTTGGTTGGCACGTCTTTATTCAGTGAAACTTCCCTAGTATAAAAGTGTGTAAATAATGTATATGTCTCTAATAATGTATACAGTATACTATCTCTCTATGTGCCCACTATGATTAAAATATAAAATATAAATACAGTAGAAAGCCCTGTATATCGCAACAGTATTAAAAAGGATCAAAATTATAATGTTTTTAGACTTCCATCGACATCTTATTCTGGCTGTCAATTTTACTTTTTGAATTCTGTAAAATAATAGTGAAATAATGTACTATACCCTATTAATAAACTAAATAATTAAATGCTTAACGTACAGTATGTGCATGTGTGGTCCATGGAACGCATATGTGGGTCATTTAGAAATAACTGTTCTACTGTATGGTTGTACAGTACAGGACTGTATGTAAACTTGGGAAATTTATATTTGCCTTGATTAGACACCTTGAAAATTGGGTGGCAGTGACCTATTGTTGATGCAAGGGGTGTGCTGTATGTAGATGCTCGCGTCGATCATGTAGTTGGGATGTAGGCTCATCTCATTTTTGGAGTTGGTCAGTCCGTACTGGTAATTTATTTATTTATAAATTATTTTACCAAAGTAATACATTGAGAGTTACCTCTCGTTTTCAAGTATGTCATGGGCACAGAGTTATAATGACAAATACATGGTTACAAATACATACAGATACAGCGGCCATTATTTTAAGAAATAATGGCACCGTTTTCGTGTGCGCTGATGTACTCCACGCGGCATGAACGCAGCCAATTGCCCCAGGCACACGTGTTTATCGCGGTTGCTTTGGTTGATTTTCATGGATTGTGTGCAATTAAATGCTATGAAATGAATGAATTGTAATGTGTACAGTACTATGCTACTGTATAAATTTCAGATGTTTAAAAGCCACAACACTAAAATGCCATTTTATGCACTCGCGTCTTAAGGCGGTACGGTTGGAAGCAATCACACGCCATGACATGGGTATTCCGAGGTATACACTGCGTGATTTGTTAAAATAATGGCCGCTGCATCTGTAGTTACATGAAGTGAAAAGGGTTATACAGTAAATTATATAAAAGACATTGCATGCACAGTTAAAGGTAATTGTATTGGGGTAGGTACTCAGGTGGAGACAGGTAATCAGGTTGGAGGAGGTTCTAGTTTGGAGGCAGATTGGAAGGACCAGTTCGGGGAGGTCTATTATTAAATCTCTTGGTCCTGTTCAATCTCTTTCTCCTTCGAAAGTTGTCATGATCAAACATATCCATCCATGATGCATGCAGTGCCAGCACCCGCTCCTCTTGCTGGGACACAGAGGTGTTCTAATAAAGCAATCATTCACAGTTAAGTTGTGTTTAATAGAATTCCTCCACCCTTTTATGTTTGGTGTTTCTTTGTAGAATTTGTACCTACTGTATAAGCGCCCAAGCTTAGGTGTGAACAAATCTAGGTATGATCAGTTCAAAACCATGTAAGCTCAGGGGGGCTTGGCTATTGCCCCTTGAAACAGCATATGCCTAATGCATATTATACATTATATAGACTTTTTGTAATAATCTCAGATAACTTTAGCATTTATATACACCCCTGTGGATGCATGTTATACTTTTACTTTATTTTTTGTTACAGTTCTATCCAAAAGGAAGAAGAAGACTATGAAGATGCACCATCTAATAAGACATGGCTTTTGACTCGTAAATTTCATGATAATGATGTAACCTCTATTTTAAATGGATTGCTGAAGGGATATGACAATAAACTGAGACCAGACATTGGAGGTATGTGTGAATTATTATTAACCAAGCAGTGGATAGGGACAAACTGAGGAAAATGTGGAGTATGAAGTTAGGGCCTATATTAACCACTTTGTATGTCTTAGAAGTCAGTTATTCATGGGTTGACTTTTTCTAGCCGGCAACTTTAGATAAAAATGGTTAATATTAGTAGATCATATTTAATAATAATTTGTTTCTATGTTTTTTATTGGGGAGTAGGGGGTTGTGTGTTTAGTTAACCGCTATGGTGCTGCAGGAGACTTCAATATCTCAGGTTAAAATGCACTGGAAGACTTTCCAGCATCAAGGTATTTAAGTAACTATTGCAAAACATTTTCAAGCAAACCAGAGCATACATAATTCTTAATTAAATTAGTAATAATATTGTGCCAAATATTGTCACTGACTTAACAAGTGCTACTGAATCTTTCTTATAGTTTCTTTTTTTTAAAAGCAAAAAGCCACAAGCACAATTGCCAAGTTGAGGTTTATTTTGTCTTTATTAAAACTGTAAGCATCATTAAAACAGTAATGGACCATATCTACTAAGTGGTGCTAAGTCAAAAGATACCTACTGCTGCTGTAAGTCACCTTATGGCCACTCAAGTGTATTATTGAGCACTGCTGCTTAGTAAATATAGTAGCCCCATGTCAGGATGATTTTTCTGGATGATGTAATATATGCAACCTGAGTATTGTTTATACCTACAATTGTATGTTACTTACAGTAAATGCCATTTATTAATCCACTGATTTTTATATACAGTCCAGTCAATATTTAGTCCCTAATAAATATTTCAACTTCTTCATGAAAGTAGGGAAGTAAAGATTGATTTACCAATCTTTCTTATCCTGGAGGTTGGTCTGTGAATTATGAGATGGATCAAGAGAGAGGGCTAATGTGTCCTGCTTCAGAGAGAGAGGCAGAGTATCAGAATGTCCTCAATATTACATGCACTCAGTATCGCACATAAGTGGTAGATAAAGTAGCTAGTAATATTGCATAACATGGTGTGGTATTGAGCTTGTAGATTAATCAAATAGATTGCCCCAATGTAGGTTGTAATGAATGATAATGTTGCTATAAAATTAATCTTTAATAGAATTGTATAACATTTAAAGGGTAGATATTGTATGAGAAAAGCATTGGTGCTGTAGGTAGTGGCCTGTACTGTCTGCAAAAGTGTCAGTGGTTGTCGGATACAAGAAGTCCAGGTATAGATACACTGTATCATATAACTGTTGCGTGACTGATGGAATATGCTCTCTATCAGCTGTTAGTGTGTTGCAGATGTAATGTCATATGATGTGTGTGTGTGTCTCTCTGCACTGTTGAAGCCATTCAAGCAGTAATAGCGGCTCTTGGGAGAGTTCTTGGTCCGTGGACACAAGACAGCTGGTGATCAGGTGGAGAAACGTAGCTGTTGATGGGCTACGATGTGGTCCACCTCGGTTGTGCTGCCTGGTTGGCAGGTGTATACCGCAGATGCCGAGTGGGTAGGATCCGACCCGCTTAGCTGTGTGATTGTAAACAACTGCAGTCTGCTGCTGCTGAGTTAGGTCAGCGTAGGAGGCTGATGTTTGCAACTGCAGCTAATTCCTGGGTATTGGCCGCAATAAAGATGGACGCCGGTTTAGGCGATCTTGGCGGCACGATCAGTAGGTAGGTGCCTGAGCAGTTTAGTTGACTTTTTGAGGTAGTCTCGGTAGTATTCGGGATCACAGCCGACGGTGGCTATAGTTTGTCATGCCATTATATACAGTAGGCGGCTTTCGTTGTATTGCAGAGGGTTTTTTTAGGGGACGGACGCTATGTCTGGTAGTTTCAGCTGTTCCAAGGCTCAGGTGGGTCTCCTGGTATTGTTCGGCTCGCTGAGACGATCACGGCAGTCATTCAAGGCTTCTGAGGATGACAGCTGGTGTGGCTGTTATAGCAAAGTGTCAGCGGCTGCTGTAGTTGTTCCCCCCGAAATAGATGTCAGGCGAAGGGGTCTAGCCGAGCAGCTGATCATGCATCACTTATGTGAGATACTGACTGCGTGTAATTTTGGGGACATTCTGATACTCTGCCTCTCTCTCTGAAGAAGGACATATCAGCCCTCTCTCTTTATTGAAGCTTGTCCTAGCTGGCTGAAGGAGTGGCTCAGTGAGTAAGTGGACATTGTGACCTTGGGCAAGTCACTTTAACTCCCTGTGCCTCAAGCACCAAAAAGCATAGCTTGTAAGCTCTACAGGGCAGGGACTGTGTCTGCAAAATGTCTCTGTAAAGCTCTACATAAACTAGCAGCTCTATACAAGAACAAACTATTATTATTATATTATTTTTAGTGCACCTACCCGACACCACTACATCACAGGAGTGCTGGTATTACCTTTTCTATTGAATGATGGGATGGACATGGAAGATTATTAGCCAAAACAGACAATGGGCCTCATTCAATAATCGTCAATAAGGCACTTATCGACCACTTATCGGCCAAAATGGCTACTCATATTCAGTAAGCCTCGATAAGTGGGCGATAACGGCCTATATCGGCGAAAAAAATTTGTGACCAAAATCAAATCGCTGACTGAGCGGTGATAAGCCACTTATCGACAATTTTGAGAATAATCATAAACACGCGCAATTCTAGTAGCCGCGATTTGCCTATCGCCACCTATTGCGGCCCTAAAATGGCGATCTTATCCCCAATTCAATACGCCACAAAAATTTTAGCAGATTTGTGGGGAGATGCGTCAATGAGCGGAGATAAGTCGGGACTTTGAAAAATGTTGGCCTTTTTCCTGCATCGGATTGATGCCGGGGGTCTCCGGAGCTGATTCACATTAATACCAGCATCGGAGACCCCCGGCATGCATCCGAGGCAGGAAAAAGACATTTACAGCCACTTCATTACCATAGCGGCTAACCGCTAAGGCAATGAAGGGGTTAACCACCCGTGCCAGGCTTATTGTATGTAGCGGGGGTGAGTGAAGGGAGAATTTGGCCCTTAGTGGGTGTTTAGGCGTTGCGGGGTGGGGGTGGGAGGGTTGCTGGTGGACATAGTATACAACAACCAATTAGATTGGGGATTTAGTTCCCATGATCTGATTGGCTGAAATATCATGTGATGCTGGCCATCTTGGATTTAGTGACATCATCTTAAAGGCAAATGAAGCACAGCCATTCTGATTGGCTGGCATCATTCCCTTTAAGTGACGTCATTAAAAAAAAAATTAAAGTCGGCACATGGTTTTAAAAGCCAATCATATGGCTGTTAAACCTGTTGGAGGCAAAATGTGACGTCACAAGCCCTATTTAAGGCCGTGACACATCATTTGAGCCCAAGAAGACGACGAGACAACATCGTTTGGGATCTACCATGGGGCTTTTTGGATTGACAGATGAACACCGAAGATTAAGAAGATCAGGAAATGGTGACAGATGAAGATAGAAGAAGGTGATTAAAGAAAGAAGAAAGAAGATTTGGGTACCTGATCCAGATCTTCATGGCGGATGGCATCGGATGCTGTTTGAGGCCTTCAAGGTACGTGAGCTTCCTGTTTCCCTGGGAGTCGGAGGGCCAGCGCTTCTAATGGTAAGTAATATATTGCATGTTTGTAAATGTCTTTTTTTACAGGTTTTTACATTGGATGTGTTTTTTTATTTTTTTATTTTTGAACATTGACTGATAATATATTAATCTGTACTACTTTAGAGTACAGATCAATATATTATTAGGACAATATTTGGGGGGCATTTCTGGCTTTGTATTGCTGCTGTTTTTTTGCAATGCTAGTTTATTATGTGGATGTAATTGTTTGGTATTTTGATTGAAATAAAATGTTGGTGATTGTTTTTCTTTTTTAATGAGTGATGTATTGTGTTGGCAATGTGTTTAATGGTTGATTCTGATATGTTTTTATTTTATTTCTTTATAGTTTAATGTATCAATTAATTCATTAATGTTGAATTAATTAATTGTTTTGATTGGTTACTGTTAGAATTATTTTTGAGTTGGTTTAGTAATTAATTGGTTTGATTGGTTACTGTTTGTAAGAATTCTGAGTTTGATTAATTAAATGCTTTGATTGGTTAATGGTTTAATTAATTAATTGTTGTTCTTCTTATTGCTTGTAGTCATTAGATTAGCTGGCTACTGTTTTTTTTTATTGAAGTGTGTTTTTTTGGAGTTTTGTAATGTTTTATTATTGTGTGTTTGGTGCATTAATGTATTGTGATTAAGGTGCCCATTGAGTGCTATAGAGGCTTGTCATTTGAATATTCTTATTATATGGGTATGATGTACCACTATACTACTCAATGGGTACAGGGTGGGTATAGTCAGTCCGGGGTGGGTGCTTAGGCCTCCCGGGTGGGTAGAGGGGAAAGGTGGGTTAACCCCTTAATTATTATAGCGGTTATTAACCGGTAAGGTGATTAAGGGGTTAGGGCCATTAGAATGTCTTTATTATGTATGTATGCTTTCTGCAATGAAGGACAGAGGGACCTGCTGGTGTGGTAAGTAGAACTGTATTTATTTACTTTATTTATGCTGGTTAATGTTGTGTTTAATAATGGGCAAATAATCTATTATCCATATATGGATAATAGTTATTTTGCCCATTACTGTACTGTATGTGAGGGGGGGTGGGGGTTGATTGAAATCAAGGCCATGTTTATTTGTTAACATACAGGTTGGTGCCTTAGGTCTGCCTGAAGACCCCCCGGATGCCCACGGGTCCCACCTGCGGAGCCACGGGGGACACCTGCGGGGAACAATTAGGGGCCCCACAGCTATGGGGGCCCCCGGACCCACAGGGACCACCCAAGGGCCCCCAGACCCTGTGGGAACCACCCGAGGGCCTCAGACACCTGTGGGGTTGACCCGGGGACCCCAAGACACTTGCGGGCCAACCCGTGGACCCCATTGTGGCCCACGGTGACCCACGGGGACCACCTGGAGGCCCATGGCACCTGGCGGGAACCACCCATAGACCCAAAGACTCTGTGGGCACCCCCTCTGGTGCACTGTGGGGCCTGCAGACACCCGTCAGGACCACCGGGACTACCGTAGGTCTGGGGTATGAATCCTGTATGTTAAAAAATAAATAATGGTTTTACATTATGGGGTGGCACAGGGGGACAGGTATTGATGTTTCTAAAATATTTTTTAATATACATTTCTTTCATAGTGTAGATGTGCAGGGGGTCTCCGGAGCTGAACCGTGTTGGTTTTATGTCCGGGGACACCCTGCCTCCCAAGATACAGGCCCTGTTATGGGGTGCCAGTAGCCCTCTGCATTTAAATGTCCCGTGTCACGTGACCGGGACATTTCATAAAGGTGCAGGAATCTCGGGAAGCAGGGGGTCCCCGGACCTCAAACCAACGCGGTTCAGCTCCGGAGACCCCCTGCACATCTATACTATGAATGAAATATATTAAAAAAACATAATTTTTTGGCGAGATTTTTGCTGGCAGAGGCAACTCTCTCAGAGCAGCTCTCTTTGCAGCAAAAATGTATCGCCGGCTTCGGCCTTTTCAGAGGCTCGATCCTATCGCTGGCAGCAAATCTCTCGTTTTGGGAATTTTGCTATGAACGGTAATGAAGGCTTACTGAATACCGTGGTAGCAAGGCTCCAAAAAAACATCGATTTAAATGCCCTGGCGATAATTTTTATCAACCTTTACTGAATGAGGCCCAATGAGTCAGCATTGAGATTCTTGCCAGTGCATCTGCCATTGTGTCATGTGCAGCTACCATGCAGAAGCAGCTTGTTTGGATGAAAGGGTGTTTAAAAGATTGGATCATTGGGAATTTAAAAGAATGGGTCATCTTGATATATTTAGAGTTATGTTTATCCTTGTATAGTTGTATAATTTATAGTCATTGTTTGCCCTTTGTACTTATTTATAGTTATGGTTCATTGTTTTGTCTAGTACAGCCCCCAATATTTGTTTTGATCATTGGGCAGTCCTACATGTATTGGGCTACCAGGAGATTTCATCTAGAAATGGTCACTATAAAATGGCGTAGGATTTGGGACCTAAATTGCATTCGGGTGCTGCGGGAAATTATGGAGATGAGAAAGATCTCTTCAGAGAGATGTTAATCTTTATTGTACATACAGGAGGGAACGATCTGGGTCAAGATTAATGTCGACCTTATAACCACTATAAAACAATATCTGTCTTTGTGTCTAACTGTACATTTTGTAAAAATTTCACTTTTGTTTAGTCTGAGGTCATATGTTGAAGAGTCTGTAAAAGTGCCATAGAAAAGTGCCATAGTAAATTGAACATAGCAGGGTCATGTTTTGTTTGTTTCTTGCACAATATATATATTTGTCATGGAATTAGAAGGTGATAACACATGTTGAGAAGTCACAAGATTTATCTTACAAGAATTAGTCTTGATATATTTAATATGGCTGTGGTGGGGCATAAAGCCTAATTGAGAGGCTAATGCTCGGGTGTGGCAGGAGATCCTTGCAAGAAATGTTTTAATGTATGTTTGGTGCAGTTACTTTGCCCAAATTTAGACTTGGGATGTAGCACCTGAGCTTTATCTGATGCGAAGCTTGGAGCTAAACTTTAAGATCTCGAGTTGAGCACGTGCCCGTAAGGCTTTTAGGCCAGTGGCCGGCATTAGTGGTTAAACCTTGTTAGTTATGGTACAATATCTAGCAAGGATATTGTATATTGTTATGTTTAATAAAAACTGACAGTTTAAAATCCAATGATGTTCGTGTTTTTTTTGTGGGAATTTGGGTGGGACGGCTAAGCTCAAGAAACTATGGAGGAATACCATACTATGGTCAAGTGAAACTAAACTAGCGGCAAGAGAGGAGAGCTATTGTAGCTGCAAGAGAGGAGAGCAGAACTTTGGGCTCTGTAGAGGGTACACTGCTGAAGAATTTGGTGTTTGCATCTTTCAAGCCACTGTACACTTGTACAAACAAGATTAGAGTACTACTATGCATTTATTTACTGATAATTTGGGGTTGTTTCATCAGTTGTCCTGGTATTTTATTAGTGTTACTGTACAGTTAACCTAAGAGGGATTTAAATAAGTACAGCTACATATTTCAATCTACACTTTTACAAACAGTAATGTTAATTTTACTGATACCATTTTTAGGTTACTCAATTTATCAGCACCATTTACTGTACTAGTGTTACTATTTTTGTGTACTAAAATAGAGAAAAAATATATACAGTATCTTGCATAGTTTACATCATCTATCAAGCTACCCTTTTAAAAAGAAGAGACCTAGATTTACTGATAATTTGGATTTCCAGCCCTGCTTACTAGTGTTACTGTTTGTTTTCCTAAGAAGGGTTGATAGATATTTATGAAAGGTACAGTATTCTATATTTCGTTACCGATTGCTACATCTTTCATGTTTCACTTATAGAGTTCAACACTGTCATTTACTGACCCTAATTCAACCAGCACTAGTGTTACTGTTTGTGTTCCCATGAGGGGTAATAAATATTAAGACTGACATTCAATATTTCACCTTTTACTACTTGTGTACCCGAGAGGATAACTAAGATAATCTGTATTTGATCACAGTTTGAGCTATCTTTTAAATTGCAGTTGTAGAGTACAACATTGTAATTGAAAAGAGCAAAAAAAAAGTCTCAAATAAAAATAGCTAGAAAAGTGTATCAAAGGAAATACACCAAAAGAATCCCTTTTGCAGGCGCACCGCAGACCTTTATAATATATACGGTCAGGGGTGAATGTAGTAGGTGAAGTTAACTTTATTTCATACTAATATGTCAAACGTGTAGTTAAAACAGTATATAGTGTGAATCTATATACTCAAATAAAAAATAGACAACTAACGTCTATTCGGTCTCTACCATGCGTCTCTTTTAGCTCCTATTTACTACTCTATAGGATATAAGTATTGATGTCTCCTTTACTTTTTCAGTTTTCCTTAAAATGCTTCTAATCCCCGTGCCCTTTTATGAGTTTCTTGTATCCTTGGTACAGTATATACAGATGGATAGATGTAGATCCTTTTGTGTATTTTTAATCTATTTTCTGATTTAGATAGTTTCACCTGATCCCTCGTTTGGGAGGGTTATATTATTTTCATATACGACCAATGCTCCACTGTAGGAGTCCGTTCCCTGTATCCCTGTTTAGTGTATATAGCTGTATATTTAGCATAGGACGAGGTGCCGTGGTTGGCTGTTGGTGAAAGATTTGCAGGGGGTTGTTTGTAAAAACACCTCCTGAGTTGAACAGGTTATGGGGATATTGGTCTATGTTTAACACGTACGTTCATAGAAGACTGTATGTTATCACGCTTTTTGCGGATCTAGGTGGTGGTTGCTGAAATAGCAAGTACACTGTACACTTGGTACGGTAAGTTTGCTGATAATGTTGAATTTAACACAGTGTCGCTCAGTGGCACTTACTGTCACTCATTTCTAAGTCATGCTGCATCTGTATCTCAAATAAAAATACAAACGTTTTACAATTCACAGAAATACTGAAACAAGTAGAAACATATTAAAATAACCAACAGGAAAAAACATTAACTCTTGCAGCCACAAATGTCTCAATAATAATGAGAAATATAAACAAGGTCCATTATAAGTCAATATTATTTAGAAGCGCCATGTAGGATCTCTTGATATCCCACTGATGAAGACGAAAAAGGGGACGTTTAATTGAGGTCATGCATGCCTTGTAGATCCATGGTCATAGTGATATGAGTGAGCAATGATTAGTATTGCCTGAACAGGGATCAGCTGTTCCTGAATTGCAAGAACAAAAACAGTCATTCTTTTCTTTTTTTGATCCTATAGTAAAAGCATAGCGTAGTATTCATGTAGGGCTGCTTGTCCAGAAACCTTGACTGAAGTTAAGGCTCCAAGTTTAAAATGGATGCGTCTGGGTAGATGTCTCCATGATAAAGTGCACGATAAACACAGCGCTAGTGAAAAAATATATTGTGACATAAATGAATAGTGTTGCAGCTCAAACCCATAAAAGAAGAACCTCTAAATTCAAGTGACCTGAGTAAATGTGTAAATAAGGGGAGTGCAGTGGGATTTATATAACTGAAATAAAGAATATATAATGTGAAAAATAAGTGTAATAAATATGGATGTTAAACCATAAAGAATATAGTGTTCTCTTTTAAAAATATTTCCTCATAAGCAGAAAGCAGGAGTCTTCCTTTAGGGTCTCATAGGCAGAGAAAAAAGAGAGAAAATCCAATGGTGTAGATACAGTAGTACAGGTAGATTTATGTGACATGTAGATTTTCAGTGATCACACTCACATTTTGAGAAAGTTCTAAGGGCAATGTACGTGGATCTTTTGGGTCTTGTTTGGCAGGTCCTTGTCCAGTCCACAATCTCGTGTGCCTCTCCCCCTCTTCATGATTTAAGGGAACACCGGGGAACGCCGACACACTCACCGGCACTAACTTCCTGATTCTTCCATCACAAGGTCTCACGTCTCGCTGGAACAGGTGTGTGGACCTCCGTATGCCTCCCTCCTCTCTGTGTTGTGGTGCTGGCTCCAAACTCAGCAGCAATAGCCAGTAGCCTAATGGATAAACGCAGTGATCTGGACCTCCAACAACGAGGATAAGGCTCTATGTCTCAGCAGCCACTTTCTCCTCCATGGTTAGCCATATAAACCCAGTTAGGAGTACTAATAGGATACAGGGACAGTGCTGTTCCAGGAAGGCTGACTGCCTCCGTTCCCCTGTCCACAGTGGATAACTGTGGAATCAAAAAAGAAAAGCGTGACTGAATTTGCCATTTCAATTCAGGAGCAGCTGATCTCTGTTCAGGCAATACTAATCATTGCTCACTAATATCCCTCTGACCCTGGATTCACAAAGCTTTCATGACCTTTATTAAAAATTAAAATTTTTAACTATTTCTTCTTCATCAGTGGAATATCAAAGATCCTCCTGTCACGGGAGACCAGGTATTTACACCTTTTTACCGGGGTCATTCACTGAGCAAAACAAGATAGTAAAACAAATGGTCATTTAGTCCTTAGAAACAGGCATACACACAATGGGTTACTAAATACAGAAGAAAACACACTTACTGTGGATCTGGGTTAGAAATCTAGACTTTCCTAGGTGAAATAAGAAGAAAAACAAAGTCATTAGGTTGACCGGGACTTGTCCCGAAATGTCCAGGAACTCAAATCGGCATGAGGATCCCGATGCCACCGCTGTATCCACTCCGGAGATGCCGAAATCCCTTGACAGGGAGACACTACCAAATGTCCTGGTACACTTTTCGGCTTACAATCCCAGCCACGACCGCTACATTCTATTCTCAGAACTTGATCCCGAAAAATGACTTTCACGCCTTGAAATTTCCAAAGCCGGCTCGCTGCTATTTCTCTCTGAGCATCTGTAAGGAAGTGAAGAGGTTAACTTCCTTCCTAGACTTCTCGGGTGTTGGATTTCACACCTGAACAGGGAGGTGTGGACAATCAACTCCTGATGTAACAGGCATAAAAGACAGGAAGCTGTCAGAGACATTGAGACTGCTTCCCTCCACAGAGAGAGAGAGAGGAAGTGAGAGGTCTCCCAGCAGGAGAGTCTGGCTGTATGGGACCCTAGGACTGAGAGACGGAAGCCTGCGGGGTCCAGCTGGGAATCACACCCAAGATAAACACAAGGACTGACAGATAAGCAAAAACTCTTTATTTGTTTTGTGCAGAGACTAATACTTTGTTTCATATACCAGGGCATGTTGTGGTCTGGGAACCAGGTTAGTTGGCCAGCGCCGTTAGCTAGGGACATGCTGGTGTAATCAGTTTCCCTAACGGGAATAGGATTTTATTTAATTATTTTTGTGTTTTGCCTTAAAGGGGTATTAACCCCCAATGTTTTGGTTGCTGTTTGTTGGCAAATAAACCACTATAGTTAAGCGGAACCCTCTGTCTGTGCATCAATCTGCCCTTGCCTACAGGCCGCTCCGTCACAGCATCTTTTGGTGATTTCAAATTTGCCGCTGATGTCTTGGCAATTAGAATCTCTCAAACGTATTGGCTGCTGGCTTTCTTATAGTATTTCAGCTTCATTCATGAAATATTCCAGCCAATCCGAGCGTGGGAGAAATCCTACCAGCCAATCAGAGCCGGGCAAGCACGGATTTGGATTCTGACAAGGGCATGCACCAACTTGGCACCTCTGCCACTTGTCAGTCAGAAGCCACTCGCGGAGTTAGGCTCCTTAGTCTGGTCTGGGGCAAATGGTGGTCCGATTACTTCCATTCATCCCAGGACGTGAGTACTTGAGCCCAGCCCATGTGCCCAAATGGCTTTCACACCTTGGCAACCTCTGATGCTTTCATGTCCTGGACCCGAGCAAACCTGCTGGAACCAAGGTCTCTCGGAACCATGGACCTGGAAGTCCCCAGCTCATAATACTGTACACAAGCATATGCACTTTTAAAACACTATGAAACAAAATACTTTTTCCCATATTTTTTCTAAGTCCCGAGGTAGAATGAAAAAACGCTTAGGTTCATTCTCAGGGCTGTATCTCAATCCCTTTGAAAACCGGACTTAGGTTTCATGAAAACCCTTGCAATCTTATATATGGTTGGAGTAACCCCAGAAACTCTATATTGGTTCTGGGGAACCAGGCATTGCACTGGGGATCCCTCTGTTACTGGGGGGACCCCGGTACCGTTCTAGGGATACATTACACCCCTATGCCCTGTTACCTTTCTGGTCTGTGCTGAAGCAGGGTTCCTAGCGGTGAGTCATGAAAACATTTCCAGAGCAGGATTTTGACTGGAGTCTTGTGCCTACATGTATCCGGCCGGCCTGACCTGACTCCCGGGTACATTATTGGGGTGCCCAGCAACTCTGGGCCCGACTATCTAGGCACAATCTGATAAGACTTTCTCCACAAAATCCCCCCTGAAACTCATAGCCTAGCAATCTCTGCTTGCTACCACCCCTGGAAAGGTAAAACACATACATTATTTATTGTTGAACAATCACATACATTGCAGCTACAATAAACAGGTTCAAGAGCTGACAATCTAAAACCAAAATATGGATCAGAGGTAACCAGTCGGGCATTATACCTTTACTGATGGCCTGGTTACCCCCTCACCATCACATCTACTATTGCCCTTCATACAGTACTACTGCCTAAATATATTTGACTTACAGATGCAGCGGCCATTATTTTAAGAAATCTCGAAATAGAATTTTGGGATATGCCCGAGATCCTCACGAGTTGTACCGCGACAGACTAATGGCCCGCCAGAGTAACACAGCAGGGGTTCATACTGTGTGAGTCCTACCGGGGTCTGTCTTTCTGTAATAGACGCGCAGTAAGAGGCTGAATCAGTCACTCTAACTGCGTGCCTCTCACAGGTGATCGTGGGGGTTTTATTACAATTTGAACATTACATTAATGTAGTAGGGGGTCTCCGGAGCTGAACTGCATTGATTTCAGGTCTGGGGACTCCCTACTTCCTGAGATACAGGCCCTGTTATGGGGTGCCGGTATCCCCTTGTTAAAATCCTGTGGGTCACGTGACCTTGGGATCTAAACAAAGCAGAGGGGATATCAGCACCCCATACCGGGGCCTGTATCTCGGAAAGTAGGGGGTCCCAGAGGCTGAAATACACTTTGTTCATCTCAGGAAACCCCCTGCTCACGCACACTATGAATAAAAATAAAATATAAGCAGCTTCATTACCATTGCCCACTAAGGCAATGAAGGGGTTAAGGCACAGTACTGGTTCAGATTACATTACAATAGGTACTGTACTATCCACCCACTAATAAACATTCCACCCACACCCTGTGTCCCCCCTAAAACCATGATTTATTATTTTACACACAGGATTAATACCCCAGGCGACAGGGGTCCCCGGTGGTCCCGACGAGTGTCCGCAGGCCCCACAGTTCACCCCGGGGCTACCCACGGGTGTCTCCTGGTGGCCCCCACTAGGTGCCATGGGCCTCCTGGTTGTTCCCGTGGGTCATTGCGGGCACCAATGGGGTCAACGTATAGTCCCACGGCTGTCTGGGGTCCCCGGGTCATCCCCATAGGTGTCTGGGGCCCTCAGGTGGTTCTGACGGAGGTCTGGGGCCCTCGGGTGTCCCTGTGGGTCCATGGGACCCCACAGCTGTGGGGCCCCGGTTCTTCCCAACAGGTGTCCTCCGTTGGTCCGCAGGTGGTACCTGTGGGCGTCCGGGGGTCCTCAGGTGGTTCCCGTGGGCCCTCAGGTGGTCTCCATAGACCATGTGACGGAGTCATTTTAGGTCAAGTACAATAACCAATCAGATTGGGGAATTGGTTCCCACGATCTGATTGGCTGAAATACCATGTGACGCAGGCTTAGTGACGTAATGTTAAAGGGAAATGAAGCACAGCCATTCTGATTGGCTGGCATCATTCCCTTTAAATGATGGCATTAAAAAAAAATGTTTAAGTCGGCACACGGTTTTAACAGCCAATCAGCCCTATTAAGACCGTGATGCCTCATTTGAGCCTAAGAAGATTACGAGGCAACATCGGTTGGGATCTACCATGGGGCTTTTTGTATTACAACATGAAGATAGAAGATTAAGAAGCTCAAGAAATAATGACAGATGAAGATAGAAGAAGCTGATTAAATGTAGAAGAAAAAAGATTTGGGTACCTGCTCTCGATCTTCATGGCGGATGGCATCAGATGGTGTTTGAGGCCTTCGCGGTACGTGAGCTTCCTGTTTCCCCATGAGTCGGAGGGCCAGCGCTTCCAAAGGTAAGTAATACTGTATAGTGAATGTATGGAAATGTATTTTTTTACAGGTTTTTCTAATGAATGTGTATTTTTATTTTTTATTTGCACATTGACTGATAATATATTACAGTACCCCTTTAGGGTACAGATCAATATATTAGTAGGCCAATAATTTGTTTTTAATTACTTGCTTTGTATTGGTTTGATTGGTTACTGGTTTAATTAATTTCTTGTTTATTATTGCTTTAATTATTGCTTTTATTAATTGCTTTAATTATTGCTTTTATTAATTGCATTAGCTGGCTATTGTTTTTATTTAGTGAATTGTGTGTTTTTTGGTGTTTTGTAATGTTTTATTATTGTGTGTTTTGAGCATTAATGTATTTTGATTAGGGTGCCCATTGAGGGCTATAGTGGCTTATCATGCCCATACTAATATGAAATTGAAAGAATAAGATAAATGATAGAACAAAAGAACAAAAGAATCACAGAAGAAGAAAGAAGAAGGTGAAAGAAGTTAAAGAATGAAGATTTTTTTTACTTTATGCTGATTTTCAATGTGGATGGAGTTGGATTGTGGGTGATGACTGTCACGGGAGACCAAGTTTATCAACACTTTTTTATACCGGGATCATCTGATTGAGCAAAGCATTGAAGTTAAATTAAATTGTAATTTATTTTAGGAAAAGACATACACACATTGTAACACAATTTACACAGTTAACTATTTTTACTGGGAACGGGGCTAACGAATAAAATAGTCCTTGGAACGAAATTCACAAAAATGACCTCTGTAGGAGCCCTTTCCAATGATCAGGAGGTACTCACGAATGTCCTGGAACTGATTTTGGCATTCAATGCCAGCCGCGACCACTATGTTCTCAAAAAGCGGGATTTAGAAAATGTTCTTACTCAAAATCTTTGAAGCCGGATCGCGTCTATTCAACACAGAGCATCTCTGAAATTGCCGCTGATGGTTTGACACTTGGAATCTGCGCTCCCGATTGGCTGCAATGTTTCTTATGGGTCTCAGTGTCCCATTCACAAATCTCTACAGCTTAACAGAGCATGAGAATTCTCCTGCCACCCAATCACCGATTTGCCGGTATTGTAAAGCTGGGTGGGTACCTTTTCTCAGTCTGACAAGGGGCATGCACCAACCTGGCACCTCTGCCCCTTAGCATATTGAGCCCATCCGCTGTTCAGGTGCCACAGAGTCTGGGTTTGGGCAAATGGTGGCCGGATAGCCCTGTGTTAGCCCAGGATGGAGGTACTCAAGTATAACTGCAGTACTCGGCCTGTTCTAACACCTTGGCATCCCTGAGGCTTTCAAGTTCGGACTCCGCACAGACCCATAGGCACCAAGCTTGGTAGCTATCTGGTCCCTCAGAATCCATGACTTGGAAATCCCACAGTTCATTCACAGGTTATCAATACATATACATATTAATAAAATATACTGTGTCCTGTATCTTGTGTGATAAAAATGTGTAAGTCCCTTTTCTGGTGTCAGGGATGGAGTAAAGGGATATACTGTCTACACTTAATAGCCTCATCCTTGCCACACTCTAGAAATTACTTTAAACTTTTTACACACAAAAATCACTCACAGCTTTATCATATATCTGGAGCATCCCCTGAACCCCAATACTAGATTCAGGGTACTTGGGCATGTACCTGGGAACCCCTCCTTATACTAGGACCCCCTGTATGGTGCAGGTATGCATTAACCCCTTCCGGCCCCGTTTACCTTGTCAGGATTATGCTTCAGCAGGAATCCTGGTGGTGAGTCGCAAGAACGTTTTCAGGGTAGGAGTTTGCCTGGAGCAATGTGCTTGGCTGTATTCGAGAATCTCACTTTATTCCCGGATCCAACTTTTAGGGTATCCTGTAACTCTGGTGCTCCGATACATGGACACATTCTATGAAGAATTTCTCCGGCAAACCTACCCTGAAACTTACAGCCTAGAAATCTCCTGGTCCCAGCACCCCAGAAAGGCAAAACACAGAAAAATCTTTAATGTCGCAAAATGTACACATTACTGGTATAAAGTGATATATAGGCGCAAAACAACTAAACAGGTGATCACTGTGAATATAGTGAAGTGAAAATAACACTTTAAATAAAGTCAATATAAGGTGCATATATGATAATACACATAAACGTGAAAAATAGTGATAAACCAAATAATGGCGACAAAAAAGAATATTGAATTTTAACCCCCTGCTCAGACCCTCTGGTACAGTTTGCACAGTCACAGTAATGCATTTCTGACATCTTGGTCCAAGTGCAGTCACTCTAGGATCTCGCCACACATCAGGGATAACCCAGTGAGCTTAACCTTTATTAGTGAGCCTGGGTACCCCTTCACCGTCACAATGACGTCACGGGTCGAGAGCTTGCAGATACACCAAAATTCAGAGGGTGAAGACTTCTAAAAAAGCTAAGATAAATATTGAATGTATGTGTGCACATGTCCCCCCCCCCCCCTTCTGGGAGATTTAGTCATGGCTATTGCTAGGTGTAGTGCTTGTTACCTGTTTGGCACAGGAAAGCTGAGATACCCGCGATGGTTTGGGGGATGACAGGAAGACTTTTAGGGATTCATCCAGTTCTTCTTCTTGGTGACAGTGCTGCAGACATTGGGGGCTTCAGCAAGGCTGAAGGCAGTCCCCGCTATGACAGTCCTTATTCACAATACTCCCTCCACAAAGACTGCCATGGAGCCAGAAATATAAATGAGGGTGATCTTTATTATAGCAGCCACTGTGATGTTGTTTCAGTGAATGCTTAATTTGATAAGGTAGATCCCTGGCTTCTGGATGGTACTGGCCTGCCGGTAATAGTGAGGCATCTCTGAATTGAATGATTGCCTCAGACCATGAGGGACTGAGCACATGTCTCTCTCCCAGCCAGGAGGAGAGCTCAGAGCTCTTACCCCATGAAGGGATAGTTTGAAACCCCAATCACAGACTGAAGGACCCACACCTAAGTGGCTGAACTTCATACTATAATTTAGGCACCTCCTTCCTGTAGCTCAAAGAGGGAGGGCCCAGCACATGCACCACCACTCCTTCACTCAGGAAGTCAGCGAGGAGGGGGAAGCCCCATTGGACAGCCTGTCACTGTCTGTGTCTTACAAAAACTTACATGACAGAGTAGTTAGAGAGATAGTTGGACCAGCCATTGCTATACTCTCCCCTAGGTGAAACATCCAACGTTCTCGCTTGGATCCAAATATGGGTACCATCCATCCACCTAGTCTCTGCAAACAAATACAGGTTATTGCTAATGTACAAATAACCTCATGCTGTACACAGATTACCAACCCTTTATCATCCACTGATGACAGCAATGATATTCTGATAACTTATTCTCCAATCAGGAAGATACAAGGAGAACCCTCACTTATAATGTTTTGGGTACGGTTTCTTGACCACCCTCCCATCAACTAACTTGGTCCAGAAATAATATACCTTCGGAGGACAAGGTCACTGTCTAACCTCTACTCTATCTTTGAAAATACAGGTGCCCACAAGACATTCTTCCATTACCAAGTGAATCTTATCATCTATAATAAGTCTGTCATCACTTGTTTTGGCTTTAATATTCTCAATGACTGCCAACCTCAACCACTCATGTTGGTGTTGATCTATTTCATCCATTATTGGCTCAGGTACATACAGTAAGGTATACCCTTGAGATTGACGGTACCTATTACAGATAGCTCGATCAGCTGTTCTTAATCGTTGGATTTTATGGCCATGTCCCTGACCAGGTAATACCCAGAACTGAGGCTCACTTAACTCAACCTCCTGGTAAAATCTGGAGGGACCCTTAGGGGGTTCTTACTCACAAATGTTTTTCACCCATCCTCTTATGGAGGGCTTCTGCTGTTTCTTCCTGGGATAGTTGACCTTCCTCCCACCAGTGATCCACAATAGCAACATTCACTAATAGCAGTCTTTTTCTATTAAGACTAGGGGCATAACCCTTGAACATGGGGTCCCACCAATTAAGGTGTTCCCTGGACTCATGTGGACTACTTGACCTGGTGTGCATCTGGGAGAACACACCAGAAGCAGCAGACCTCTGGGATAAGGATGAATCCCTAAATGACTTGAACGACCTTGGAGACCTGTTCACAGGAATGCGGCTGGCATAAGGCATAACACCTTCAGACCCAGATGACCGCCCATCCTTCCCCGCAAAGTCCCAGTCTCTTAAGTCCATGGACATTACCGGAGATAACTTCTCACAAGGAAACTTAGTTAATACAAACGTAGCAGTATCAGGGGCCGATAAACTGGGGTTAGGAATCAAAGGTAAGGGCCCAGGAATATCCCATTTGTGTCTCTCAGGATTGGCCTTCTCTTTACCTCTAGCGGATGGTGAGGGGCTAGGGAAACGGGTTGGTGACGGGGCAGGGACAACTGGGGCCGGTGAGCTGGGCCTAGTAATGTCCATGAACTATCCATGATTTGTACCAGTAGGTCGGCCACGACCTCTAGGGGACAGTACGGGGATCTTCTGAAATTAACCTCGCCGGCTTCTTCCCCGGGTTGGGGTATGTAGTGAGCAGATGTGGACAAGCACCGTCCGGTACTCACTCCGGAAGGCAACAAAGGAGGTTCCGCATCCGACATGGTGGCCATCTTCATGACATCATCGAAAATAGACAAGCTTGCGAGACTCCCAGGCAAGCCCTTGCATTGTGCCGGCAGTGACGTCGTTTCCGGTAGCACTGGAAGTGCCTCACCCAGTGGCACAGAAAACAAGGCTCCACCAGGTTCCTCCTCCAGCAAGGCCCCACCAGACTCCTGTTGAATAGAAAGTGATGTTGTCTCACCCATGCAGGTAGGAGATGTCATCGGAAGGGATATTTTCCTCAGCGGTGGTGTTTTGGCCAGCTCCGATGTCCTCCTCTAGCGCTGTGCTCTCCCGGACCTCCGGCAGCACCACAGTCTTTAAGATGGATATTGCAACCTCATGACTCCGCCACTTCTCGGGACTAGCTTCTCCATCAGACGAAGATGTCGGTAAGGACACATACTCCAGGACGCAATGTCGGGACGTCCAGCACCCCTTGGTGGTAATGAGCACAAAGCAGGCCTGCTCCGGCACCACCAAAGGAGACGCACCCAACACTCCCAGGGCAGTTGACTCACCCGCCAGACGAGATGATTCTGGTTCCAGTCCTGGAACCGTTGGCATTGGTATCGTTGGGGTCATCTCAGGTAAAGTAACATTGGGACCTTTTTGTCCAGGTACTAGGGTACACGGACCCATATGAGGCCCAGCCAGGTATATATTTCCACGGGCCACTTCCCTGGATAGTAGGGCCTGATCGGAAGCAGTCAGAAATATCAGTGGAGTATGGTATGCAGGAGCCGTTCCAGCGGGTGCAGTATTTCTATCACTCGGCAGCATTACCTCTGCAGGGGTGTCAGGATTTGCAGGCCACAGGTGTTGTGTCCCACAATGTTGACATCGGGCCGTCGTGCTGACCTCTCCCCCAGGAAGTCTGCAGTGAGGGCATACACACCTTAGAAATTGCTATGCATAAACGGTTGCCACCAGAAAGCCTCCAGGCAAGGAATAGTTCGTAGGATCTAACTCTGACATGGTGTTGATCAAAGCAGATGAGGTAGACACAATAGAAAAGTAGAGGATTTAGCAGCAGCTTCATACTTGTCAATAGCTCCGCAGAAGTGAAGCTACACAGGGTGTGGCAAGCTCCTCCCATCATGGAGACAAAGTCCTGGATTGGTTACAAGACAGTTCCTCCACCCTAGACGGAATATGAAGTTGGGGTGGGAAGGACCGAGTAGTGACTAGGCTTCAGATGAGCCAGTCCCGAACAATGAAGGGTGTTGCTATACTTTGCCGCCAAACAAGGTTGCAACTTTTCAGAACTTTTTGTAGACTGGGATGTTGCAGAAAGGGTGTTGGCCTCCTTCAACCCATGCGGTCCCACTGGTTTGGCGGGAGCACCATCTTGGCTTCACTATGCACTCCATTTTAGGAGCATTGCAGAGCTAGAACACAATTAAACAGGATCCACGGTGACGCATCAGGTGCCCGCATCATACACTTTACCGACTTTACACAAGTCCAGAGCCTGAGAAGGTGCACACGGTCTCCCACGGTACACTATGAGAGGCCTGTCCCATAAGCACAGTCCGTCATGCTTGGTGCACGGGTTGGCAAAGAACCTGAAAGGTCCCGTCCCATTACACAGTCTATGTGCACCAAAGGTCTTCACGGTTCAATGTGAAGGCCTTGGCCTGTTTTCCAGTAGCTGAAGAAGGGTAACAGTGCAGTCTATGTGTCCAGATACCCAGGGTTCCACACAATGCGTGGTGAGGTTTTTCCTGGCCCTGTCTTGGATATGATGAAGGGTAACAGCGCTCCCCTGGTAACATTCCATCAGGGGGTCGCCCCAACAAAGTTCTGTCTGGCTATGATAAAGGGTAACAGCGCTCCCCTATTAACATCCTATCGGGGGGGTCGCCCCAACAAAGTCCTGTCCTGAATATAATATGGGTGCCTGGGGTCCCTGGGGTAGCATCAGGGGCCCGGCCCCGGTCTCTTTTATTACTAGCTGCCAGTGCAAAAGTCTCTAAATGCTGCCATCTCAGCTGTGCCTCTAATTGTAGCAGCACATGTCCCAGCCCCCCCCCCCCCCCCACCCCCACTCTGGGATATGTAGTCATGGCTATTGCTAGGTGTAGTGCTAGTTACCTGTTTGGCACAGGTGGGGGAAGACAGGCAGACTTTTAGGGATTCCTCCACTTCTTCTTCTTGGTGACAGCACCTCCAGGTATAGGGGGCTTCACAAGGCTGAAGGCGGTCCCCGCTATGACAGTCCTTACTCACAATACTCCCTCCACACAGACTGCCGTGGAGCCAGAAGTATAAATGAGGGGGATCTTTATTATAGCAGCCACTGCGATGTTGTTACAGTGAATGCTTTAGTTGATAAGGTAGATCCCTGACTTCTGGATGGTACTGGCCTGCTGGTAATAGTGAGGCCTCTCTGGATTTAATTAGTGCCTCAGCCCATGAGGGACTGAGCACATGTCTCTCTCCCAGCCGGGAGGAGAGCTCAGAGCTCCTACCCGATGAAGGGATAGTTTGGAACCCCAATCACAGACTGAGAGACTCACCCTAAGGGGCTAAACTTCATACTGTAATTTAGGCACTTCCTTTCTGTAGCTCAAAGAGGGAGGGCCCAACACATGCATCACGACTCTAGTCACTCAGGAAGTCAGCATGAAGAGGAGGAAACCCCCATAGGACAGCCTGTCACTTTCTGTGTCTTACTAGAATTTACATGACAAGGTAGGTAGAGAGATAACTAGACCAGCCATCGCTATATGTAATTGTCTTTTTCAGTTTTTTTTATTGTATTTATTCCTTTTTATGTTTTTGCTTGCCCATTAACTGATAATGTATTAATGTGTGCCCTACAGATAAATACAGTGACAGGCAATGCATTTTTTGGCAAATAATTGTTTTCAATTTATTGTTATTTTTTCTATTTCTGTTTATTATTTGGATTAAATTGAGAAGGTGTGGCTCAGTGAGTAAAGACACTGACTCTGGCACTGAGTTTGAAGCAAGGGAACTTGGTTGAATTCCTGGTGTCAGCTCCTTGTGACCTTGGGCAAGTCACTTTATCTCCCTGTGCCTCAGGCACCAAAGAAACATAGATTGTAAGCTCTACAGAGCAGGGACTGTGTCGGCAAAATGTATCTGTAAAGCGCTACGTAAAACTAGCAGCACTATACAAGAATAAACAATTATTATTATTAAATTGTTTGGAATTTGGATGGCTTGCTTTTAGTACATTTTAGGATTGGTTAGCGTTTTAAATTAATTAATTGTTTTGTTGGCTAGTGCTTTTATTTTTTTAATTGATTGGTTGTCTAGTGGTTTTATTTCTTGAATAGTTTGCTTGGATAAGTGTTTATTTAATTGTATTGTTATGTTTTGTAATAACATAATTTACATTTTTTAGCTGTTTTGGTGATAGATAAATGTTAGTGATGTGTACTATAAGGCTATTTAGTTATTTTATTGTTGGGGTGTTAAGGTGCTTGTGTATTTTATTATTGTGTATTTTTGGCCTTCATGATTTGTATTAGGTTGATCATTGAGTGCTATAGTGGCTTATCATGCCCATATTATATGTGTATGATATACCACTGTGCCAATCAATGGGTAGAGGGTGGGTATAGTGGCCCTTGGGTGGGTGGTTAGGCCTCCAGGGTGGGTAGGAAGGGAGGATGGGTTAACCCCTTAATTACTATAGAGGTTATTAATCGCTAAGGTGATTAAGGGGATAGGGGCCATTAGATTGTATTTTTTCATGTACTCTTGCTGGCAATTGAGGACATGGACCTGGAGTATGCTGACGAGGATACCCTTCATAATGGCAGGGGTAAGTAGAAAGTTGTATTTACTTTATTTATGCTGTCTGGCTAATGTTTGATTTTATAATGGGCAAATATCTGGATAATATTTATTTTGCCCATTAATGTACTGTATGTGTGTAACGCTCGGCCTGCCGACAAGCCAGATGAGACCCCGAGACTGAAGTGGAAAGGAGTAATACCACACACCTAACAGTAAATGGGGGCACGGCCGGAGTGTGGAAGTAGCGTAGATGGTCCGGGTAGCAATAATACAAAAAAGTACCGTACTTGCCAATTCCAGCGGTGGAAGGTAAAGTCCGTAAGCCAAGTGTCGTGGGATGGAGAGAGCAGCGTAGTAGAGTGTCCGTAAGCCTGGGTCGTGGAGTGGAGAGAGCAGCATAGTAGATTGTCCGTAAGCCGTGTCCTGGGGATGTAGAGGTCTGCAAGGTAGAGAGTCCAAAGCCAAGTCCAAGGGGTTCCAGAGAGCAGCGTAAACTAAATCCAAAGCCAAAGGTCAAATCTAGGGAGGTCAGCAAAGTATCCAGGGGCAGGGACAGCAACTGAAAGAGAGAAGGGGCCAGGCAACAGCAGATAGCACCAAGGTACAGAAGCTATGCAGAGCAAAGAGGTAATGGTGAAGGGAGATTAAATAGGGAGCTGGGACCTATGGGAGGAAGGGGAGGAACGGAGGAGCGGCCCGAGGGAGGACCTGATAGGAGAGAAGTGTCTGGGAGGCTGGGGCCTATCACAGTGAGGGGATTAACGGAGGGGCGGTCCGAGGGCGGACCAGATAGGGAAGAAGTGTCTGAGAAGCTGGGGCCTATTAGAACAAGGGGAGGAGCGGAGGAGCGGCCCGGGGAAGAGTCTGATAGGGGAGAAGGGCCTGGGGGGCGGACCTGATGGAGCAGGGGCAGGGAAGCGCTTGGCGCGAGCCGCGTCATAGGAGGCGGAGTCAGGCACCCGTCGCCAAGAAATGGAGGCCTGGGTCCGCGCGCGCCCGTAGGGGTGATGCACGCGACACAGAAGTGTGGGGGTAGCCACCGAGGGCGCCGCAAGGGATGAGGGACGCCGCCGGGAGGCCTGGGCGGCATGGAGGAAAGGTAAGGAGGCGCAGGAAGCAGTGTACCCGCAGCACAGATCCTTACAATGTGTTTGGTGGGGGGGGGGGCGGTGTATTTATTGAAATGTATGCCATGTTTATTTTTTTAAATACAGGAATGGTACCTCAGGCCCACGGGGGTTGTTGGTGGTAGAGGAGGTGGGTAGTAGGGTTGTTGTGTTTATTTTTGTTTCTTGGGAGACAGGGGAATGGGTGAAGGGGCTAGTAGCCTCAAGGGTGGGTGTTTAGGCCTTCCTGGGGGAAGCGGGACTGGTTAACCCCTTCATTATCATATCAGTTCCCACCACTATGGTAGTGAAAGGGTTAACTCCTCCGGCAACATTCCAAACAGGCCTAAGCATCTACCCTGGGACTACTACCCCATTCATCCACCCCCTCTGCCCCAAGAAACAGGCTCTTGAGGTATAACCCCTTTGTTGCCTTAGTGGCTAGCCGCTAAGGTAATGAAGCTGGTTTAATATACATTTTAATACTAGTGTAGATGTAGGAGGTTTCCAGAGCAGTACCGCGTTGATTTCATGTCCGGGGACCCCCGGCTTCCTGAGATACAGGCCCCATTATGGGGTTCCGGTATCTCCTATGCATTTTATTCCCATGGTCACGTGACACAAGACATTTAAATGCATAGGAGATACCGGCAGCCCATAACTGGGCCTGTATCTTGGGAAGCAGGGGTCCCGGACCTGAAATCAATGCGGTTCTGCTCTGGAGACCCCCTGCTCATCTACACTAGTATTAAAATTTATATTAAAATCTTGCGATTGCTGGTGAGAAATGCGCAGGGAGAGATGACTCTCTCTGTGTAGCTCTCTCTGCAGCTGGAACAAATTGCCGGGTAAAACGTTTTGAGAGAGGCGATTATCATGCCGCCGGCTATTCGCCTTTTTTGGGAATTTTGCTATCAAAGGTAATCGCGGCTTTCTAAATACCGTGATAGTAACGCTCAAAAAACTGGCAGCGTAACCGCCCAAGCGATTTTTTTTATGAAGCCTCTTAGAATAGGCCCCTATATATTTTTCATGTTTTGATTTGGTTTTTCAAAATGCTATTTATTTGGATTTGGAGTTTTATAAAATTATGTCAAAAACTCAATATGCAAATGCAGCCAAGGTTATTGGACCAATTAATAGCACATAATATTATGTTATAATTCAGAATATCACAGATTTTCCATAGGATTCAATGACAGTGAGAACGCAGAATATCACAGAATATACCACCATACTACATCAGCCAATAATCTTGGCTGTATCTGTAAGCAGGAAAATGGTAAAATAGCATAATAAAGTATGAAAGAATGCTTACATTAAGTATCATTTAAAATATAGGAAACATACAAGTGTATCTTGAAAAATGGTGCAGCTTTCTTAATAGTACTGCATGAAAGCCCCATTTACTTTAATAGAGCTTTCCCTGCAATAGCACATCATCTGCACTTATCACACTTTACAGAATAAGGGCCTATGTCCAGTGGTGGGATTAAAATTTTTTAACAACCAGTTCTCTCTCACCTTACCGCCCTTACATAGTGAAAAACACCATCGTCAGCTTCTTCCACTCATCATCTTCAGCGTCTCCCCGTCATCATCAGATCTCCCCCAGTCCCCCTCATCATCAGATCTCCCCAGTCCCCCTCCTCCTCCTCATCATCATCAGATCTCTCCAGTCCCCTCATCATCAGATCTCCCCAATCCCAATCATCATCATCAGATCTTCCCAATCCCCCTCAGTATCCTCAGATCTCCCCCAGATCACTCCCTCACATCTCCCTCAGATGTCCCCCAGATCTCCACCTCACATCTCCCCCTGCCCCCATCACATCTCCCCCAGATATCCCCCTCACATCTCCCCCAATCCCCCTCAGCCTCCTCAGATCTCCCCCAGATATCTCCCTCACATCATCCCCAGATCTCACATCTCCCTCAGATCTCCCCCATATCTCCACCTCACATCTCCCCCAGTCCCCATCACAACCTCCCCAGATCTCCCCCAGATATCCCCCTCACATCTCCCCCAATCCCCCTCAGCCTCCCCAGATCTCCCCCAGATATCTCTCTCACATCTCCCCCAGATCTCACATCGCCCCCAGATCTCCCCTTCACATCTCCACCGTCCCCATCACAACTCCCCCAGATCTCCCCCTCACCTGTCCGGGCGGCGGGCGGCATCTCCCAGCATGCTTCGGCATCGCATGTTCCCCCTGCAAATCTTCCCAATATAGTTGCGCGGCATCACATGGCGCCACGTTGCCATGACAACACGATGCCGCATAATGTCATGATGTCACATAGCATCTCATTGCCATAGCAACGGGGCATCACGTGATGCGGTTACGCCATGTGGCATTCCCATTGGCATCCCAACGCATTTACATTTGACGCTGCATGGTCATATTCAGAAGATATGCAGGGAAAATATGCCAGGAGATGATGGTAGATGCCGCTACTGCCCGGACAGATGAGAGAATTAAGCACTGGTTTGCCGAACTTGTGAAATTTTAGTAACAGGGTCGCACGAACCGGTGTGAACTGGCTGAATCCTACCACAGCCTATGTCTGAGTAAGCTTGAAATATGATTCAAATGGAAATACAGCTTTTTTTGCTACTGTATTATGCTTATAGGGCAAAATAAACCACAGTCATCATAAAAATTATTGTATGTAGATCATAATATTGTAGCTTGAAAAGTGGCTCAAACTGTGCTCAAAATGAAATAAATCAGTATAAAAAAACAGTAAACTATAATATAACTGAAAAAAATCTAGATTTATTCAAAAAGATTTGCAAAGAAGTTTTTTTTTTTTTTTTTAACTCCAATGGTGTCAGTCAACATCAAGGAGGGCCAACCTCTTTTACATATCATCATGGTTATCTTATTGATCTTCCATATCATGATCATCATCGCCTAAAATGATAAACTCATTACGAGTAAAAATATAATCCTCCACTGTGTTTTTTTTTATTTTTTGGTGTCACCATCTGAGGATAGGGTTCTTGGCACATGGCAACTCTGAAATGAGGATTCTAGATAGTCCTTTTTTAAACCCGATATGTATGGGGATAAAGGCTGTCCCTATACATGGTTTAAAAAGTACTGCATCATCTAAAGAAGTAGTTGGACAGGCTCTAGTAGAGGATTCTGATGATGGTGAAAATTAAGTTGATATCCCACTTCTGCCCCTTCCTGGTACATTTTGGACTGACTCTGCATGTGGTGTAGCATAGTGGAAGTTTCAAGGTGTTCAAGTTTCCTATCTTTGTTGACTTTGATCATGCATGCACTGCAGGCAAGATCATACATATGCAGACATTTATTTGTTGTCTAATAGTGAAAAAATAAAGTGCAATAGAGTGCTAACCACACAAATACCAAACCAGTATTACCCAGTGGAAAATGTGCTCATGTGATATAGTGAACAAATCACTCACATAGATGGCAACAGGAGAATAGTTGGTCACGCTTTAACTCTCTCTCTCTCTTAAGAAATACATAAAGAGGACATAGCGTGACACAGTTTATTGCACATGCAAAACAAATGAAATGGAGAAAGGATACACTTGCATTCTCCCAGATGTCAAACGCATTGAGTGCTTTAAGGGCACACTCTCACCACTCTCGATCACCCGAAATCCTCCGGAACGGAAAGTCCTTTGATGTATAGCCTCCGTTCCTGAGGATTTCGGGTGATTGAGAGTGGCGAGAGTGTGCCCTTAAAGCACTCAATGCGTTTGAAATCTGGGAAAATGTGTGTACACAGAGGGGGCGGCAGTGTGTGGATATAGATAGCTGCAGCGTAAGTGTATATAGAGGTGCTTTAATGTATTTACCATTTTATTTTAATAAAAATGTATACAACTATACAAAAGTGTCTACTATTTTGAAAAAAGCCTACATTTAGCCTATAATAGTAATGATGCCCTCAGAACAGGGAATATTGGCCAGTAATGCCCTGTTCTTCGGGGATTATTACTTAATTAACAGCACTTTAAATAGACAAACAAACCTTAATGAATATGGCCTAAAAAAACCTGTGCTATATTTGTCAAACAGTTTCTTGCAATTGACTCAAATAATAGAGGGCAGAATAAACACTGCACTGAACTAATGGGAGCTTGCCTTGAAAAATATGAATCTGTAGTCCGTATCTTTATGTGAGTAGAGCTCAGTAGACAATTTTCTCCCAAAAAATTGCTGTCGTTAATGCTAATTCGAACTACATAGCTAGACATCATCTACATCTTACCATACTAATGGAGAAGACATTTAATTGATGTGTGATATTTTATTTGGTTTAAATAACAAACTCATTAATTAGTGAAACAGCTAGAATGGGGACGTTCAAACATGACTCGACTCATGCAGTGATTATTTCTTTTTCTTTTCTAATAACAGTTAAGCCAACAGTAATTCACACTGACATGTATGTAAACAGTATTGGGCCAGTGAATGCTATCAATATGGTGAGTATATATTTTTTTAATTGTTGGTCATTTTGATTGATACATTATTGTTTGAATACATTGTCATTCTAGTTCACTGAGCACATATACATACAGTAGCACAACATTTTAAATCCGAGTTCTGTCCTGCTGCCTAATAAAGGGGTAATCTCTTCTTGGACCATGTGTACTAATTGCAGTTGCATGTCTATGCGGTTACATCTGGGTAATTGATGATTTTACAAACATCTGATAATTATACTTTTAAAAAAAAAAATATTAGGTGATAAAGAAAATGCGGCTTTGTTTAGTATTAGCCCCACTCCAATAAATATCGTCATTTTGATGACGATCCAGATATTTTTTATTGGCAGTGGTAAAGTAAATTAATTCTTTTTAGCGGTGCTTTTTAAGGTGATGACTTGCACTATTTAAATAAGACTTTTTTTGCCTAAAATATGGCATTTTTTGCAGATCAGAGTTTACTAACTCCATGCCTGGGTTTTTAAAAGATTGCTCATCCAGAGACCCCTCTCTCACCTCCCCTTATCTTTATTGGCTCACTGATAAGACAGGGTGGGCTACGGGACAATACAGATGTAGCAGTCTTTATTGATCCTCCAGCTAAATTATGGTGGGATACATTGTGATATTCTGTGTTTTTACTGCCAATCCTAAGGAAACGGTGAAAATATTTTCAAAATACAATTCTGCATTATAACGGATATATCTCATTATTAGTACAATACAGAAAATGAAGTCTGCAAAACACTTGATTAATGACAAGGTACAAAGTACAGATGATGTAGATAGACAAAAAGAAACATATCACATGTAACCGAAAGGAAGCTAAAGTTGAGAGAAGACAAGTGAAAACCCGGAAGCAATTGATTGTTTCTTTTTTTCCTAAATCTTATGTTATTTTTCGGCCTCAGTTTTACAGCCAGGGTTTTTCACTAACATTGACTTCCTTGGGAGTTTCTGTGAAAGTGTTACCATGTCTACATTACCACAGTATATTGAATAACCCTTTTTGATATGTAACCTTCCAGGAGTTTTATTTTTTTAAACCACATATTCATAAATTAGTGACTGGGTTAAATAGGTGTGATTAACCCTTAGAAATGTTAGAGTATTTATTTAAAACAAAAAAATGGGAACTATTGATTTATACAAAATCATTCACACTTCTTTTTCCAATAGATTTTGTACAATTACCTTTGAGATCATTTATGTAGAAATAACACTACACATTTTTATTTATTCCAGTTTTGATTGTTCTTAAATGTTTTGTATTCAATTTTACAGGAATATACAATTGACATATTTTTTGCCCAAACCTGGTATGACAGACGTCTGAAATTCAACAGCACCATGAAAGTGCTCAGATTGAACAGCAATATGGTTGGTAAGATTTGGATACCAGACACGTTTTTTCGTAACTCCAAGAAAGCTGATGCACATTGGATAACAACACCCAACCGGATGCTGAGGATTTGGAATGATGGAAGAGTGCTTTATACACTTAGGTACATTTCAGTGTTTACTTTAATAATAGTTTGTGTTATTTTCTTTGGGAAATAGAGGTTAACATTTCAAATAATAAACATATTACATAAGTTTGGTGGGATTCAAGATTGTACAATATGTTTTGTCATGGTGCAATCTGACAAATGTAATTCAATTCTGACAAATAAGCTGTTTTTCACCAGTGAAGCGAAAACCTTATCTGTTCTATTATATGCTAAATTTAAAATGTATATGTTTGCCGAAAATATACAATAAGAACAACCTTGCCTTGTAACTGTGAAAAAATTATTTATTGCATGTAAATTGTACGGTATTGTCTGCTGACAACACACAGCACTACTGTATGTGCATATCAGTTCTTTTTTTCTGTTGGTGATATGACCATCCTTATGTATCTACTAAATTGCTATAAACATAGAAATCAGGTTACTGAAATAAGTCTTCCTGTTTTCTTGGCATACTTTTACCACTAATTATCTTATCCTTCTCTGCGTTCAATTCTAACACTTCCAATTTGGCATTATAGCGACAAAAAGGATAAATATGTCCCGTGGATGTAACAAACTACATACAGTAGCTCTAATTTTGCTCTCCATGAAAAAAAAAAATGAAAATCATTTTCTTTATGATGCCTGTGGCCATAAAACCAGAAGTAGTAATAATTTGTAACTACTGTATAACTAAAGATGTGTTTAACATTCACGCACATTAGGATCTGTGACAATGTTAGGATATGCCATACAGTACACCCATGCACTATTGCACATGAATGAATAATGCCCACAAAAATAAAATGATGCCAAAGTTAACGAAACGGTAATGAATTGTTCTGAAAAATTCCATATATTAAAAAGAATGTTTTTCTGGCCTTGTGAATCAGCAAGTAGTCTTTGTTTGAATATTTTATGAAGTATATACAGTAAAGTAACATGATTTTTGTCTTCGCTGGGACTGAAATGTTCAAAGGGTATGGTATGGTATATTGAAAAATCTAAATTTTTTTGTTTTAGACATTATTTACTATTTACTTGAAGTGCTGCTGTTTTGGTTTGTAGCTTATGTAGCCCTCAGACCCCCCCCCCACCCCCGGTCGCAGATTGGACCCCCTAGGGTGTACTAAGGTCTGGCTACGTGTCTGGGTGTGGTGCATACCTGCTGGCAACAGGAGGGCCTGAGTCTCCCGCGATGGTGTGGGGGAGGACAGGAACAGGTTACTGGGGCTCAGACCTTCATCCTTTCTCAGTGGTGCCACGCCTCCATCTCTGTGAAGCCCTAGGGATATGGGGTGGAACCCTTACAGAGAACTTCCCACACAGGGATGAGAGATTCCAGTCTCAGTCAGTCTTTATAAAAGTAGCAGCAGCTCTCTTTATTCACAGAACACAGAAGAGTAGCAGCAAAAACAGCAACATGCTGTAAATCAGGTACAGGGTCTTCTCTCCCTCCAGATTGCACACCCTCAGGATGGTCTCTGGGTACTCTCTGTGTCCCTGCCACCACCACAAGCCGTGGGCACTCAGGTGGGGCTAGCTCTTCCCTCACCCCCTAGGCAGGGTGAGAGGCACTAGTCCACCTATAGCTAACTAGGCCCTACTCTTCAGGAACCTAGCTAGCTCACACATTATGACTACTCCGCACTGAACCCAAGACTCAACTACTTGTCACTGACAGGAACAGGCAACCCTAAATAGACACAGCCCTCCCCTTCATGATGTCAGTAGACCCCTCCCCCGTGTCTCTGCCTTCCACACAGGGTCAGGTGACCCACTTCCATCACTCAGAGCAGGGCTTGATGTGGGGGAAACCCATGTTAACTACTGGCAGCCTGCCCTTAGAAAGACTTATACCAGTAGGAGGATAGACATATAGCCCTATTTCTTACCAGGGCTACACTCTCCTTCAGGTAGAATCCAATGGTCCCACTTGGACCTAATTTTGGCAGCACCATCCTGCAGGTGAACAATCTGGAAATACAAACACAATTATTAGTGCCCATAACATCAGACCGTCCCACCCGGATGATGAATTAAAGATACGGTACCTCCCAACATGGAGAACCGAACTAGTAGTAATGGCGCGGGTCAGGCTTTCTAACTTCCCGCCATTGTGATCTGTAACTTTTACATAATAGGGATGTACTGACCCATACTCCGGCCTATACACCACGCTATGCATGCAAATACTCCTCCCAACTCTCCATGCCCGTATGACATCACATACTTTGTCTTCGTTATGAGAGGCCGCCCTACCGAACTTAGTCCGAAGGTATTCCATAACAACCTCCCAGAGCCAGGTATCTCTCTGCTCCTCGATTTCTAGCATAATGGGCTCAGGTACATAGGGGAACTCATAGCCATGGGACTGCCTGTACCTGGCCACTATGGCCCGGTCTGCTCTACTGAGCTTGGTCAGCTTTCGGTTACCTGCCCTGCTTTGCAGTACCCAAAACTGAGGCTCCACTGGGGCAACATCATCATACAAAATGGCGGGACCCTTGGGAATGATTATCTTCTGCTCAATTTCCATATACCTCTTTTCTAGCTCATCAGCAACCTCCTGGGGAGAAAAGGTGCCTACAGCCCACCAATGGTCAACTATATGGTTTTTAATGAGTAAGAACCGGGTACGGTCCATACCTTTATGATACCCTGTAAACAGCGGTGCCCACCCCTTGTCTTGATGCTCATATCCTGATACTACCCTCATATCGGTATCTGACTCTGCTTGTGAGGACACACATGACGTCGCCACCTCAGTAGAGTGCGAGCCTTTGCGTCTACCTCGTGTCACATCGGTGTAAATTGTGGGGTTCATCCTATGCACTACCGTACTTCCAGAACCCACTTCTGCAGTTGTCTGGGACCCTCGGGCCCTACCTCTAGGTACAGGAGAAAATGAAGAGACACACGAACAACATTAGCATACGGTATCTCCCCATCAGACCCTTCATCACTGCGTTCCCAATCCCTCCAATCCATAGAATATTTGGGGTTCTTGCTCAGCTTGTCCCCACTAAGACCTGGTGACCTGACACAGGACGGGGCAGGGGCAGTGGCCGGGGCAAAGGCGCTAGGGGCAGTGACTGGGGCATCGGCAATGTCCGGTACAGTGTCTATGAGTCGGGCAATGCCACGACCAGTGGGCATCTAACGACTTGCCCTGTCTGGCACGCTTCATGCTCCTCTGGTAACGCCTTGGGCCTTTAGTGTCACAAGCGCGGCTGCCATGGCTGCTCCTCTCTTTGAAAACAAAACTTCCGGGCCTCTGCGCCAGTCGGGCCCGGAAGTGATGTCATCGCTGGTGGCCGCGGAATCTCCATCCGCTCCATGGTCTCGCACCAGAAGTGCGTCGAGGACCAGAAGGAGCGGTGGTGGACCAGAAGGGGCGGTGGTGGACCATCCGACTTGCGGACGGGCAGGTAGGCCCCAAGCCTTTCTCTCTCGCCCTCTGCAGGTGCCGTCTTCGCTTGGCAGGAGTAAGGGGGTAGAGGTGACTCCTTACCGCTCCGCTGCCGGCTGGTGATCGTTGGTTCCTCCGGAGCCGTCTCGGATCCCATCTCCACCGCACTGGGAGTTGCCACCGTCGGGGACTTCCACGCGGCTCAGGCCGCACCAGCGCTCGCTGGGGTGTCCGGACTCGTCTGCTTCCTCTCTCCTTTAAGTGGACCGCCAGCTTTGTTACAGCTGGGGTGGTTCGCCGGTAGGTGCATCGCCACCGATGATAGGCCGTCTCCTTCCTCCGAAGACGCCTTTAACGGTTCCTCTGCTTGGGAGTCACCTGGATCTCTTTCCGCACCTCCAATGGGTAGTGGTACGAAACGGGCCCGCTCCGGTACCTCAACAGCGGTCGCGCTCTCCGCCGCCGGGATATCTCTGATTGGCTGGGCCTCGGTTCCCACCCCAGCGGTGATACAGGGAACCAGGACAGCCTTCCCCTCCGTCTCCGCCACCTCTGTTAGGGTTCCCGGAAAGTCACTTTGCGGTGTCTTTAACATAGGCCATGGCTCGACAGGCCACAAGTAGAACGTGCCACTTTGAGGACATCGTGCTGTCGTGCTCAGGGCCGGTCCGGGTGTCCTGCAGTGTATGCACAGGCACCGGAGATACTCTCGGCCGTCAACCTCCACAACCAGGAAGCCTCCTGGAAACTGAAAGGGGGTCATGTTCAAATCAGCCATCTTTTGCGCGGGGGTTGAATAGTTCAGTTCTGCAGCTCCTTTCTCTTCAATAGTCATGCAGAAATGAAGTTCCTCGCTCTCACTTCCTGTCCCTCCTTTCTCTGGAGAGGACAACTCTGATTGGCTCTTGCCGTGCCCCCTCCCTCTGGTGGAAACAAGAGGAGGGGCACTCTCGCTCTGCGTGACGTGGCTTCTTCTATCGGCCAGTCACTACACAGGTGGGTGGGCTTTCGGCTTTCGCGCCACTCCGCTCTGTTGGCTGGGGATCTGGTTTTGGCGCCAAACCCCTGCACATCTCTCGCCACATTTCTCTTGCAGCCTGCTTGCACGCGGCACGTGCGCGATCTAGGCTTGGCGGGAGTCGCCATTTTGGATCGGCTGCTAACTGCTCGGTCGTGAATGACGCTGCTGTCACCATTTTTAACTCCTCCATGCCCCGCAGAGCACATGTATCTGCGGCCGCCATCTTTAGTGAGCCCACTGTGCCCACAATAGCGCTACTCTCAGTGTCTACTGTGCAACACGTTCCTAAACACTGACTGTTCTCTGACTGTTCTCTGACTGCTCTCTGCATGCTTTTACCCACGAATATGATGTATGGCATACCCCAGGCTAGGCATAACTCCTTCTTAGTGCACCGCACTCGCTGACGGTTTCTACAAGTACTCTGTCATGTGCTTTCTAGGTGCTGGCTAGGGTACTGGGCATCTCCTCAGTACTGGGTGTCTCCTAAAGTTGGCCACTCATAGTGCGGGCCCTGGGCCATGGTCCCTGGACTAGTTAACAGGCTAGCCCCCCCAGTTGCCTCACACTATCTACCTCAAGGGACTAGAACAGCAATAGCCATGCACCCAATTTACAAAACCCTCTTAGGGCACCCAAGGAGTACTGTGCAAGAGTCCACGCTCCCCTGTCTACCCCTGATGTGCAATTGCGCCCTACTTTCTGCAGTACTTGCATGGAAGGTGCACTTAGCGCTTCCAGCTCTGCTTTGCTGAAAACCTGTCCTGTTTCTCTCAGTAGCGCCTCCAACTGTAGCCCTCAGACCCCCCCCCCCCCGGTCACAGATCGGACCCCCTAGGGTGTACTAAGGTCTGGCTACGTGTCTGGGTGGGGTGCATACCTGCTGGCAACAGGAGGGCCTGAGTCTCCCGCGATGGTGTGGGGGAGGACAGGAACAGGTTACTGGGGTTCATACCTTCATCCTTTCTCAGTGGTGCAATGCCTCCATCTCTGTGAAGCCCCAGGGATATGGGATGGAACCGTTACAGAGAACTTCCCACACAGGGATGAGAGATTCCAGTCTCAGTCAGTCTTTATAAAAGTAGCAGCAGCTCTCTTTATTCACAGCACACAGCAGAGTAGCAGAGTAGCAGCAACAACAGCAACATGCTGTAAATCAGGTACAGGGTCTTCTCTCCCTCCAGACTGCACACACTCAGGATGGTCTCTGGGTACTCTCTGTGTCCCTGCCACCACCCCAACCCGCGGGCGCTCAGCGTGGGGCTAGCTCTTCCCTCACCCCCTAGGCAGGGTGAGAGGCACTGGTCCACCTATAGCTAACTAGGCCCTACTCCTCCGGAACCTAGCTAGCTCACACACTATGACTACTCCGCACTGAACCCAGGACTCAACTACTGGTCACTGCCAGGAACAGGCAACTCTAAATAGACACAGCCCTCCCCTTCATGATGTCAGTAGACCCCTCCCCTGTGTCTCTGCCTTCCACACAGGGTCAGGTGACCCACTTCCATCACTCAGAGCAGGGCTTGATGTGGGGGAAACCCATGTTAACTACTGGCAGCCTGCCCTTAGCAGGACTTATACCAGTAGGAGGATAGACATATAGCCCTATTTCTTACCAGGGCTACACTTATGTTTTACATGTACATACATGCATGATCAAAGTCTATTGGTGAATCGAAACACTGGCACTTTAAGTGAGCTTATCTTTTCCGTGAGTTGTGTTTTTTGCATTATAAATTAGTGTATGGATATTGAATTGTTAGCAGCACACTACATTTTATCTTTTTTTATTCTGGTGTGTTTTTCTTCAGAGACCGATATTTGGAATGCCATATAACTTGTATTTGTTATGTATAGGAGTAGCAAATCAGGGCCATGTTCTTAGTCTGACTAACCAATTACAGCTGATCTCTGTCTAAATATTAAACACTTCCCTGTCTCCTATGCAACTCGGTACAATCAGAAGCTTGTGTCTCATTTTTGCAATGCTTTACGGCTACTCATACTGTACTTAATTCTCAGCTCAACTGTGGAGTGTTTCTGTATTCTGCATTCTCTAAGTCTGATTTGTGCATCGCATTTATTTGAATGTGTTGCTTTAAGCTTCTTTGTAACAGCATACTACCTGCTATGTCTGCCCAAGGGTTTCGCTTCCACACTTTCAGATGTTCCCACTTGCGTACTCCAACACATTCCTTCATGTGCCTACCCAGCTCTACTTTCTATAAGCCTATCCAGGCCATAATCCCTTTATTCCTATATCTCCAGGCATTCACTAATGCCAATCAGTGTTCCTCTGTTGTCTTATGGGCTTTCCTGCCAGTTCCATGTGTCCTCCCTTAGTACTCTTGTTAAAAGAATGTGTCAGTGTTGTCTGACAGCAATATGGGCTCATCTCTTTCTCTCCCATGGTTAAAGGTCTTAATAGCCACATTGTGCTGCCCTCTCCTATATATGCCTTCTTGTCAAATAGTGATGTCTGCCTGTGCTGTGCAAAGCAATTCCCATCCAGCCACTGATGAAGCATGCATCTACAATTCAGCTGCATTCCTTTTTCTTAAATTCCTATACCCTGTTCATATAGTGTTACTTCCTTTAGTATTCTCAGAGAATGGGCAATGTGGTAGCCATGGTTCCCGGCACAGGGTTTTTTTTTTTTTGTCCCGTGTGCTGCTGTACATTCTCTGTCAATTGGAGGATGAAATAACTTTTTGGCCTTCTACTGTACATATGCACCGCCCTATTGTCACGGTAGTGCTGCCCGCAGACCAGACCCATCCCAAGACTGAGGTGGAAAGTATAATACCACGCACCTGCAGCAGAGGGGCGTGTCCGGAGGCGTGGCTAGAAGGCCGAAGGAGTGAATAAATTACTGCCTGAGTCGCGTGCTTTGTAAGATCCTCCTGGCGCCTGACAAGATGGCGGATGCAATAACCGGCGTCAGGCGAGATCGCCGAGTCCCACGCCGAGGATACGTCAGCGGGGAGCGAGGGGTGGCAGCAACGACCTCCGAGGCAGGTAAGGAGGTGTTGCGTGAGCCCTGCTTCCTGACACCTACACATTCTTCGACAGGTAGGAAAAGCTAGCATTTCTAATAGAATAAACAGCTACCAAATCATTTTCTCAGCTTCTGTACTGGACTTACACGTGTAATGATTGGAAGGCTGTATTTGTCATGCCAGGGTTTCAGTCTGCCTTGCTGCAGCAGGCTGTTTAATCAGTGAGAGCCGATCTCTCGTTTTCTAGCTGGAAAATTCATAATTCAGATTCAACCACTCTTCTTTGTTTTCTTATACCCTCTTCTCCCTAGTAGTATGTGCAACAAAATTAGAAAGTTCAAAGATTGAACTCCCCGAAAGAAAGCTTGTTATATTTGTTTAGGCATATTTTGTGTGAAAAAAAGACATTTCAATAAGTTTCTTTCAGTGGGATATTTCTTTTAGTAAGTCTGGTGCCTTATTTTGCCATTGCTATAGTACAAGTTTAGTAGTAACAAAGTTTTCATAAATGCCTCCTTTATATTTGTAGAACATAAGCATATTCAAAAAATTGCATTCATGGCAAATACATACATTTATCACAGATATATTTAATAAACACATTGGAAGCCACATGGGTATAAAGAAATGTATTTATATTACTTGAGAGAGTTTGTACATTCTTTACGTAATCTATTTTGTGATTAACTGTTTATGTATCATAAACCTAAAGATAAATCATTTTTTTCATTTTATTTATATTTTGAAATGTATTATTATTCAAAGTATGAGTCAAACTAAAATGTTTTACCAGATTATGTTGAGTTGAACATCTTGTTTTCACATGTTATGCTAGGTAGAGATGTGCTTCATATTTGCAGGAGGTTGCAAAATAGGCAACATTTGACCTGTTTTAGTTTTAGTGGTGAGTCAGAGTCTGAAGTGATTATTCAGACATTAAGTCAAAAGGCTTATCCAATAACCATTACAATTTTGTCAAATTTCTCTATTTTAAAAATGTCTTTAAAGTAGCTTAATTCACATAAAGATGAGCGTGTACACACCAGATGCTTGTGCTTTTGAGAGAGAGCTCAGATTGGGAGACTGGCATCATACATACTATAGACAGTTATCTGGTTATGATGATCACACTCTAATATTGGCAAAAGATGGCAATGCATTGTGGTGATGCTTGTGGTGATTGCTATCAGGGCTGCCGATAGCGGGTGAGAGTCGGGACAACCGTCCTGGGTCTGGCAGCTGTGTTGGAAGTTGGGCCAGGCCAGAGGTCGGGTCCAACATCCATTTCCGGCTGCCAAGTCACAGCTCCCTGCTGAGGCCCAGTTTATGCCCCATTCCCGTGCACGCACCGGATGTTGGGCCCGCCCAGGGACAACTTTCGCGCATGGAACTAGTGGCCTCTCCACAAGAGGTAGGTAGTGTGTGTGTTTTGTATTGGGGGGGTTATATGTGTTTGGTGGGGTCATTATCTGTATTGGGAAGGGGGTTATTATATGTATTGGGGAGGGGGGTTATGTGTATTGAAGAGGGAATGGGGCTGTTATGTGTAATGTGGGTACTGTGTGTTTTGGGGATGGGGATATTATGTGCATTGGTAAGGGGGGTTACTATGTGTATTGGGAAAGGGGGTTATTAGATGTATTGGGGGTCTATTTGTATTGGTTAGGTTATTGAGTGTGGGGGGAGAGTTGGAAGTGTAGGGTGAGAGGTGGGTGTGTGTGTGTGTTTATGTTTTTTAGGGGTTATGTGTGTTGGGGGCTATTGTGTATTGGAGGCTATCATGTGTGTTTGGGGTTATTACATGTATTGGGGAGGGGGGCTATATGTGTAATAGTGATGGGGGTTATTATATATATTGGGGAGAGGGTTATGTGTATTGGAGAGGCTGTCTATTATGTGTATTGGGGAGGGGGTTTAGTGTTTATTGGGGGTTTATTTTGTGTTGGGTAGAGAGAGGTGGAAGTGTGGGGGTAGAGCTGGGGATGTGGGCGAGAGAATGGTGAGGGTATGGGAGAATGAGAGAGCATGGAGAGGGTGTGAGAGAGAGAGTGAGAGTGGTTGAGCTGTGTTAGAGAGAGTGGTGGGGGTATAGGAGAGAGGTGGGAGTGATGGAGAGAGAGAGAGAGAGAGAGAGAGAGAGAGAGAGAGAGAGAGAGAGAGAGAGAGAGAGAGAGAGAGAGAGAGAGAGAGAGAGAGATGTGGGTGTTGGAGAGAGATAGGTGGGGTGTGGGAAAGAGAGAAAGAGGTGGGGGTGTGGGACAGAATGAGTGGTGGGGTGTGAGAGAGATGAGGCTGTTGGGTGTGGGACAGAGAGGTGGAGGTAGGGGGTGGTAGAGGGTAGGGGTGTAAGAGAAGGGAGGGGAGTGATGGGGTATGGTAGAGAGAGAGCAGTGGGCTGTGAGAGAGGTGGGAGAGGGTTGTGGTATCAGAGGTTATGAGAGGGAAGGGAAATATGGGGGTGTGAGGGGGAGGGAGAGGTGGGGTTGTGAGAGATAGAGGGGGAGAGCTAGGGGTGTGAAAGGGAGAAATGTGTGGTGTGCGAGATAGTGGGGGAGAGGTAGGGATGTGAGAGGGAGAAATATGTGGTGTGAGAGAGGGAGGGGGAGAGGTGGGGGTGTGAGAGGGGAGTGGAGAGTTGGGAGTGTGAGAAATAGAGGGGGGGGTCACCCAAGACCAACACTGGGGTGGGGAGGGGGTTAGTGGAAACTCTAGTTCTTTGCCCCAGGAAAGCTGTCTGCAGCCCTGGTTGCCATGGCCATGGTGAAAACAGTCAGAAAATTCTTATGAGTGGAGAGAAAAGAGTAGTAGTTCATCCTGAGACCCCAGCAATAGCCACTTAGTTAAATAAAACAGAAAGGCAGCTTTTGTTAATACCATCATCTTTCTCTTCAGGTCACAAGGACAAACTCACCACAAGGGTGGAAAAGGTTATCCATAAAAAACGACATGTTGGCAAGATTAGAAGTGGTTTAAAGAAAGTACCATGTATATCAAACTAAGCACACTTGTGTTTAATACTAATGTGATTGGAAGAGCCTGAGGAGGAGGATTTTTCTGAATGTGAACTGGCCTCAAACTACACTGCTCTACCTGTGACGGTTCGGTTAGAGTAAAATACTGAGTCAGAGACATCCTATTCCTTAGCAAAATGTGCAACTGTAGGGACTAAGACAGGGAAAATGGAGGCATTGTTTCTTCTTCATAACCCATTATTACAAGTGTTTAATTGTCTTCCCTTTATTTCCCTTCAATAATATATATATATATATTTTTTTCACATGACGGATTGTATTATAAGCATAATTATACTGTTATTCAATATTGGAGTTTGCTTATTTACATTGATCATTGCGAAGGAGGGGTATGGATGGAATTTCAAAATAAGGAACATTCTCTTCCGCTCACACACCATGCTATTATTGTGGAAATTCAAATAGAAAAAATAAAAATTGCAGCAAGTTTTCCATCAAGGTGTAAATATTTGACCTCTGAATTACCCCACTGCTTTGTTCTCTTTCACAAAGACATTTTTTTGCAATGATTGCTCATCCTTTCTCCTTTTTTTGGAATCTCAAAACATATACTGTACAGTCTTAACTCCTTCATTGATGAAAGGGTCTAAAGCCTATTAGTATTGTATATATTCAGTAGCATATTGCTGTGAAGAAAATAGTTCAATCTCTACTCTGTTCTCCTGTGTTTCTATGGTTACTAAATGCAGTACCATGACCATGTTGCCTGGAAGGCTATTTTCTATCCACAAGAACAGATGTACTGTAGTTAAAAAGGTGAAATAACATCATGGCAAAATCCACAATGATTCATTCTTAGTTATATTCAAATATGTTGTAATTCAATTTATATCTTGGATACACACAGAAGTTGTTATATAACATCAACTTTTTAATTTTTTGGAAAAACTGTGGTGGAAGCACAATTAGGCCGCGCTTATAGTGACAGCAACGGTGACAGCGACGGGAATACTACTTTCCAACTTTTTATTTTTGTATTATTTTTATATGTAAATCATATGACAATGTATAATTCTACATTCTTACCATAATGAAGTTGAAATGAAGGGAGCCCCACGCCCCCTGGTGGCGCTACTCGGTAGATACCGGAAAAGGGTATTGTGATTATGTGACGACGGGGGACATTATGATATAGCCCTATAGTGACGTCATCACGTTGACGGTCATGTGAGCGGCGACGGAGCGTGTTTGCAGCTCCCATCACTGGGAGTATTCTAGGAACGCTGGACACACAGCTATATACACTGGGCACCAACCATATTGCCGTTTTTGCAGCAGCAGCCACCAGGTTGTATTTTTCCTGCCTGTATTTGTAGGTTATTTATCTCTGGATACTTGGTTACCAATGACATCAGATGTACTTTAAACTTACCTAATTCTACTTATAGTAATCACCACGGTTATAGTACCAAGTATTTTAGCTGTGATATAGCAATGTCATTTATCAGTGTGTTCAAACTTCCTTAATATGGGATTTTCCCATGCTTTATAGTCACTATTTTGCATATAGGTAAGGTGAAGCTATCTAGCCGGGTAAACATATTTCGGACCTCCTCTCCATATATATACCTCATGAGGATATCAATATAGGTCATATTTACCCCTACCATCACCTTACTGCTCCTAACTCGCCCATAAGGGGATCTTTTTAGTTTTTGTATATTAGTTGTAATTTTATGCATTTCGTCTTGTTTTAATATGTATTAAAGTTGTCATTATTGTTGTCAAGCTATAGATTAGGTATTGTGGTTATTTTCCCAGTTGGTCTACATATTTACCACCCTATTATTGGTACCAGTTAATCAACTGGTACTTTTGGATGTATATTGTACTATGGAATGAGTGCAATCATTAGGGACTTTTAGTGACCTCTCTTGGCCACGTGTGTGTTTTTGCGTATTTGTTTCCCTTTGCATCGTCTTTTTTGACTCCTTGTGAGGTGAGCAAGGTGTTTCTTTGTGTTTCTAATAATTTCTCAGACCACCCGACTACATTGTATGAAATGTCTTAATACAGGACAATTTAGATCATTGTTCTTAACAGACCGGACATGTTCCATGATGTGTTGCTTTAGGGTGTCGTTGTTCTCCCAACGTAATCCCCAGAGCATCCACACCAGATATAGTACACTACAAATTGTGTGTTGCAATTGATGAAAGACTTGATTGTATACATTTTTCCTGTTTTGTTCTCTTTGATCTTTTTAGTGGGACATGCATATTGACAGATTTTACAAGAACCACACTTGTAAAAGCCTGTTGTTGACCTCAAAGTGCCCATTGTGGGAATCTCCAAGGAGAACAAACTAGGCGACAAGCGCGTTCCCAAAGTGTCAGCTTTTGTAAAGACAATTTTAGGACCTTCTTTAACAATTGATTGTAAATCTGTATCCAGACTTAAAACATCCCAATGACGTTTAATAATTGCTCTAATTTCACTTGCTTGATTACTATACTTGGTAATAAACAATGGTATTTTAGAGTTATTAGTACTGACATGTTTCTTAGATTTTCTTTTTAAACCACAATTGGTAATTAATTCATCACGATCCAAAAGGGAAGCCTGTTCAAAAGCTTTAGAAACAACTGATTGCTGATAACCCCTTTGCTCGAATCTGTCACTCATCTCTTTAGAGCGCAACCTGAACGTCTCGTCATCAGAACATAGTCTCCTAAGACGTAAAAATTGCCCCTTTGGTATCCCGTCTATTAAAGAACGGGGGTGGCTGCTGTCTGCACGTAAATATGTGTTCCATGAGTTGATCTTTCTAAAGATATCCACATGGATATCCATTGAGAGATCTATGTATAAATGTAAATCTAGATAATTGATCAAATTAAAGTGATATTCAAAAGTGAAATTCAAATTGTAAGTTTTAATATTCAGTGAATCTATAAAACTACGCAGTGTGACCTCATCGCCATCCCAGATGAAGATGAGGTCATCAATGTATCTTTTGTAAAAGATAATGTGTTCACGAAACAAATTCCCACCACCATAAATGTGAGTGCTCTCCCAAAAACCCAAAAACAAATTAGCATAAGAGGGGGGCAAATGATGTCCTCATAGTTGTACCTCGTGATTGAAGAAAAAAATGTGAATCAAACATAAAATAGTTATGTGTTAATAAAAAAATAATTGAGTCCAGCAAAAAGGTTTGCCGAGCTCCCGACATGTTGGATTTTTGTAAATAGTGTTGGACAGCAGCCACCCCTTGGGCATAATCGATGATGCTGTAAAGCGGCGAGACGTCCAGGGTAGCCCACAAGTACGTTTTGGACTATTTGATGTTCTTTAGGGATTTAAGCAGATCCGTTGAATCTCTGATAAAGGAGGGCAGCAGTCCTACCAGAGGCTGAAGGAAAGAGTCCACTTACCGAGATAAACCATGGCGACGCTGACGTCACGCTGCGGTCGCTGAAAAAGCAAATTGAATTGACTTCCAGCGATCGCAAGCAAGCCATTGCACCAAATTCAATGCATTTGTTTTGATGCGACATTGCGTCGCTGTTGCCGGCATTATAGCGTGGCCTTAGACTTCTAGTCATACAGTACAATTACATCAATCTTCAATACTTGTTCAATACCATTTATAGATGGTGTAAACACTTGAGGTAAGGAATGACAGAAGCAAGAAAACAGGAATTAGTAATACCCTTTTAAAGCAGCAATGCTACTTTCCAACATTTTATTTTTGTATTATTTTTATATGTAAATCATATGACAATGTATAATTCTACATTCTTACCAGAATGGCTTCATCAGTCAGAGTCACTCAGCAGCTACAATGTGTTGTACAACTAATATTACTACGATAACATTATCTATTGTTATAATTTACATACACTGGCGACACACTTTATTTGAGCTCGGCTAGTCCCACGAATTCGGGTATACCCGGGTGTATTGAGGTTTGTGATTGTTTTCTGCCCGAGTGCATTGAGGTATTTTCCAGGCAGGGATTGAAGCATTTTATTCCCGCTGGCTGCAATACTGCACAGTATATATATATATACTGCATTACAATTCATGAATTTATGCCATCTGGTAGACACGCGAAGCATTGCAGCCTATTAAATCCTAATCATTATCATTTAACAGATCAGCCGCCCGTCAGCCAGGCATGAACCCAGGCTGGGAAGGCAAACGCAACGGGGCTTGTCAGAGGTGAGGAGCGGCGCATTCCAGGTATCTGCCAGGTACATACTGGGTATTTGCTCGAATAAAGTGTGTCGGTGCAGTAGAAATAACAATTAACCATTCATAGCTTCAAAAATAGCAATAACAAATAGAACTTGCATGAGTCCCATAATATGTTAATGAACCATATATAAATTGAGTCTGGGTATAGTCAGCAGCTTTGGTACAGATGCAGCGGCCGTTATTCGAACAAATCTCGGAATGGGGCAGACTATAATGGCCCATCGGATTAACACTGCAGGGGTCCCTGCTGTGTGAGTCCTACCGGGGTCTGCCTTTCTGTAATAGACGCGCAGTAAGAGATAGGCTGAATCAGTCACTCTAACTGCGCCAAAAAAACCACAAAAAACAGCGCACAACGCTCATAGTGTATTAAAAATATATAATGTGAGGCACAATAAACGGTAAGTAAACTGCGTACATCAAAGATGAATTATTGAAGCATTTCAAGGGACAAATTACCCAAGCACCAACCAGCCGAAAGAGCCGTCTCTATTCAGATGTCATCAGGTGTGTCATGGGGTCCTGTCTCCAGGGATTCCGCATATGCCACAGGGCGTTCTAGGCCGATCGATCTGTGGCTCAGTCACCAGTGGCGCCATGTAAGTAGATGGTAGGTAAGTCCCAAGAAGGCAATACCCCTGTTAGTCCTTCTTAAGTGATAGAGGATAGTGGCACAGAGTCAGTCTCGCTGCGGTAGATCCGGGCTGCACTGTGTATTGCCGCCGCTCCGTCAACCTCAGATGACGTCACTCGGTCGTGCCGTAGTGCGGTCGAGCACTGAGATCTCACAACATTAACTGCTTAGCCAAAGGGTACTGCACGGATGTGTTTGGATCAGCTCACTAAAGTCTTTGGAATACTTCCAACGCGTTTTGAAACGCAAGCGTTTCTTCATCAGGGATATATTGAAAGACCAATTCTAAGCTATTGAAATACCCCCCGCTCACTCCTGATTGGTCGGCCGCTCCAACGTCACCAGCCAATCAGAGGGGAGTCGGGCGGTACCTCCAGCACCACACTTATATGTCTCTAACTAAAACATTAACAATAAAGTTTTTATTACAACAAATTGTATATAAAAAATGGAACAGCATATAAACAACATTAATATACAGTTTATATAGAGAGTTAGATCGAAATGAGCTGGAACAGAAGAAGAAAAGAACAGCTGTGGGGGCACCGGGGACCCGCGAGGACAACCTGAGGGCCCCTCAAATGCCCATGGGAACCACATGAGGGCCCCCAGACATCCATGGGGATGACTAGGGACCCAAAGACATCTGTGGGGACCACCATGGACCCTATTGGGGTCCAAGGGGACCACCTGGAGGCCACAGAGCCTAGCGGGGACCATGTAGAGGCCCCTAGACACGTGTGGGTACCCCCCGGGGGTGCACTGTGGGGCCTGTGGACACCCATTAGGACCGCATGGGTCATCCACCAGCCTGGGGTATTAATCCTGTGTCTATAAAAATAAATATTGGTTTTACAGTATGTGGGGGCACGGGATGGGTTGTGTATTGGTGCTTACTAGATATTTAATTTTAAACATTACAATAATGTAGCATGGGTCTCCGGAGCTGAAGCGCATTGGTTTCAGGTCCGGGACCCCCTGCTTCCCGAGATACAGGCCCTGTTATGGGTTGCCGGTATCTCCTATGCATTTAAATGTCTCGCGTCATGTGATCGGGACATTTCCATTCATATGAGATACCAGCACTGCATAACGGGGCTTGTATCTCGGGAAGTAGGGGGTCCCGGGACCTGAAACCAATGCGGTTCAGCTATGGAGACACCCTGCTACATTACTGTAATGTTTAAAATTAAATAAAACCCCCGCGATCGCCTGTGAGAGGCGCGCAGTTAGAGTGACTGATTCAGCCTCATACTGTGTGTCTATTACAGAAAGGCAGATCCCGGTACGACTCACACAGAAGGGACCCCTGCTGTGTTAATCCGATGGGCCATTATGTCTGCAGCGGCAAATTTGTGAATATATCGCAACCTACACGCGGCATAACGCAAAATGTTCAGATAACGGACACTGCATCTGTATGCAGGTGTGCAAAAATGACTGTGGACTAGTTCAGTAGTAAGAGAACAGGAGATAAAGACTTTGAATATGAGCAACTGGTAAGGGGAAAGCACAACAGAGGAAAAGTAAGTTACCTCTGAAGCCCCCTTCCAAGTAGGAGTTCCGATATCCCAGTGCAGAGTATGGCAGCTTTGAATAGTTCACTGTCTCCTGCTTCGGTCTCTAGTGTCGCGGTGTAGAATGTGGCAGCTCTGGATAAATCACTGTCTCCTGGTCTGGTCTAGAACGTCGCGGTGCAGGGTGTAGCAGCTCCGATTGAATCACCGTTGCTGAGTCCGGTTTCCAATGTCGCGGTGCAGAGCATGGCAGCTCCAAGTGAATCACTGTCTCCTGTTTACCTATTGAGCATAAGTCCCATGTGTCGAGCCTGCACGGCTGCTGTGCGTCTCACCAATCGGGATTCGGGAAGCAAAGAAGTGGCAGTTGATAGACTGGATTGCGTACCCATAGAAAAAGCACTCAAAAACCCACCAGGAGCGTATATATATAAAAAAAATATTGGACTACATAATAAAAAACATGATAAGGACAAAACAGGGGAAAAGCACTCCCATGCGTTTCACATTTACACAGTGCTTTCTCAAGGAGTATACTGTAACATAGACACAAATGATGTATATAGCCCCTCCTCTTTCAAAACAACCTCTGATAGTAATTGAATGTAATCAGATGATGGCATAATTAAAAATGACAAGCATTAACTTAGATAAGAAAAACCAACTGCATGAATAGTAGAACACAGTCCCTGTTCTTTAAAGAAAAAGGAAAAGTGCATCTATCACTGAATGTACACATAATGATAGCAAGTCAATGAATGACTAAATAAAATAGTTCTTCACATTGTTTTGGACTATATTATGGCCAAAAAATAAAACCGTGTATATTCATCCACTTAGGGCCTCATGCAGAGAGCAGCGCTATTTAAAATCTCGCCATTTTCCGGAGAAAATCACGCAAAAAACAGCTGAAAATGGAGAGGTAGGAAAAACGCGCCTTTTTTTTTTTTCTATTTGAAAATCTCGCCGCGCGGCTGGAGAGAAACTACATCTCGCCAGTCTGAAAAATATCCGAATTCAGAAAGGCGCGCTCGCCATCTAGCGGCTGTTTTTGGGGCGATTTTCTTCAATTTTCTCCGCCAACTAAAGTTGGCAAGAAGCAGGAGCTCGCCGGCTATAGGGGGAAAAAAAATGCGCGATTTTTTTTTTTTCCCTTTCAGCTGCGCGCATCTCCTCAGTTACAATATCTAACCGCAGTGGTAAAGTTGTATCACAAATGCTAAAGCCATGATATAACCAATAAATGGTACAATTTAGAATGAACCATCATTGATACAAACAACAAGAGAAAAACAATGAAATAATTGCCCAAATGTATCTATGCATAGCAAAATGAACAATAACAGCAAATCTCATATTAATTAAGACTAGAGTATCTCAGGGAAATGAACATCTGAAGATATATATTCACTCCTGATTAAATTGGTTAAGTATAAATAGATAGCAATGGACGCACTCTAATATCTAATACACTCTAAAAAAAGAACATTATAATGCAACAAAGATCAAAACAGCTATAGAATTAAAAAAAGTGTAGTATAATAGCTAATCCTTGTTGCTCTCAGTTATACACAGAATATATCTCAAATAGATTGTATGATAATTACCAATCAGTCCTGATCAGATGTTGTTTCTAACAAAATCTGAGAGTTAAATTATACAATGTAAATTCCAACGTGAAATAACCATTAAAGCTGCAGTTCATGCAATATCCTGCATGTGTGTTTTTTTTTTTAATAAATCAGTTCTGTAGTAAGAAAAAATACTTTTAGCATTTTCTGTTTAAAAAACAACAACTTTGAAAGACCAATTTTCTTGTATTCTATTTTAACAAGCATGCTTGTTCCTATAGCAACGATTTACATTCCCCATATTTAAAGATGTTGCTAAACTTTGCCGATCAATAGACGGAGAACGAATTGACCGGCAGCTATGCAGTTTTTTTAGGTAAGTAGAGATTGCCCACATGAAACTATTAAAGTTAAAAAAAAAAACTAAAAAAAAAAAAAAAAAACTAAAAAAAAAAAACCGGGAGCCTGAATTGCAGCTTTAAAGTGCTATATATAAATGGATTACAATCAAACATATATTTCTTTACTTGTATAGAAAAATAACTTATATCATTTGTCAAAAAGACAAATATCCTCAAATGAAATAACAAGTATAAATTATGTTTTTAATATCTAAAAAATAAATGCAAGAAATATATAATGATTGTAAACAGATGACATATATGATGACATATTGGTTTATATATATATAAACATTAGTGATTATATTGAACCAAAGGTCACATCAAAGTTGAACAAAACATTCTGTTATTCTAATATTATTAAAGAAAATATTTTAAATCCCACCCCGTACCCTTTAGGAATCAAAGTATCAAGAGAGAAGATCCAATGAGATTCTCTCTTGTAAAGGGTATTAGTTCTACTGTATCACCTCCTCTGATGTTCTGATGTATAGGTTCTATCACCTCCTCTGATATTCACACTTGAATAAAATAGAATGTACCTAAAAGTTAACAGACTGTGTCAGAGTACAGTGCAAAGAATGATTATATTATTGAAATACAAGTTTCCTGTACACTAACAGAAACCACCTGTGGCACTTTCTTAGTTTAATGGATTTTGCTGTTTGTTAATGTAAATTAGAAAAGTGTAGAATTAAATCCACCAAGAAATGGAAACGTGTCTGATTTCTGATTCACAAAATTAATCAAGTTACAGTATAATTTAGTAGAGCATGCTTGCAGGACAGGACATATGTTGATACAATATTCAGTGTTTTGTCTTTGCTGTTAGTTATCAAAACGTGTTTTTTTAGGCTGTTGAAAGGATTTTAGTTTTACCATATTAACACATCATAGAATTTAGTTATCACAACCTCATGGGCATTTATTGCACAGGCTTCGACCCACATTACAAAACCAGTGCTGACTGTTTTTTCTTTTATTTTCCTTGCACTGATTTGTGAAACTACAGTAAATGTACATGTAGTTCAAAACAGTAATTTGAAAGCCAGGAGGAACTAAATATTTTTGCGCCTGGGGCAAGTTCTACAAAGGCAAAACAATCCAGTAATTTTTAACAGTATTTGTGAATCATTTGTATGTTCTCTCTCTTCTCCCCTTTCACTCTTTTGGACCCTCTTTCCCGAAAACACACAGACCCTCCCTCTCTCCCCCTTTTCTCTCTTTCCCCCCATTCTCTCTCTCCCTCCCCCATTCTCTCTCACCCTCCCTCTCCACATTCTATCACTCTCTCCACCAGTTTCTAACACTCCCCCTCTCCCTCCAGCATTCATCCTCCCCCCACCACACATATCTCACTCAACCTCCCCACCACTCTCATTCCTCCCTTCTCCACCAGTCTCTCGCTCTCCCCCTCCCTCAACATTAGTCTCTCACTCCCACTCTCTCACCACCAGTTTGTCTCATTCCATCCTCCTCCCACCACCAGTCTTGCTCACTATTCTCTCCCCCCACCACCAGTCTCTCTCACTCCCCTCTCCTCCACCATCATTCTCTCTCACTCCACCCTCCCCCAACACCAGTCTCACTCACTACCCCTCCCCTGTCTCTCCACCCCTCTTCTCATCTCCTCTTCTCATCTCCTTTCCCCCACCAGTCTCTCTCACTCCCCACTTCCCCCATTCAACTTCCCCCTTCCCTCTCCATTCTTTTCCACTCCTCCATGTTCTCTTCACCTCCCTCCCCTCACCACTGTCTCTCTCAATTCCCCTCCCCCACCAGTCTCTGTCACTCCACCCCCACCAGTCTTTCACTCCCCCGCACCAGTCTTGCACTCCCCTCTCTCCCCACCTGTTAATGTCATTGCCCCCGTATCCCTCCCTCCCTCCCCATTCTCTCTGCCTTTCCCCAATTATCTACCTCCATCTCTCCCTCCTCCATTCTCTCTCTCCCTCTTCTCTCTTTCCTTCCCTCCCTCCCACCAGTTTCTATCTCCTTCCCTCCCCCACCAATCTCTCTCTCCAGTCCCACCAACCCACCATTCTCGCCCTCCCACCCACAAACCATTCTCTCTCTTCCTCCCCTCAATCTCTCATTGCCCCACATTCTCTATTTCCCACCACCCTACCCTATTGTATCTCACCTACCACCCCATTCTCTCTAACTGCCCCATTCTCTCTCTCCACACCTCCCTCCTACATTCTCTCTCTTCCTCCAACCCCCATTCTCTCTCTCTCCCTCTCTCCCTCCCTCCCTCATTCTCTATCTCCTTCCTTCCCTCTCACCATTCTCTCACTCCTTCACACCCTCCATTCTCTCCATCCCTTTAACTATTCTCTCTTCCTCCAACCCTTTTCTCTATCAGTCCCTCCCACCCACCCTCCCACCCTCCCATCCTCTCACCCTCCCACCATTCTCTCTATATCCCTCCCTCCCACCATTCTCTCTACCTCTCACCCACCATTCTCCCCTCCCCTCATTCTCTCACTCCAATCCACCAGTCTCTTACACCTCTCTTCCAGGTTCTCACTCCCCCACCCCACCAGACTTTCTCACTCCCTCTGTCCCCCCCACCAGTCTCACTCCCTCCCCCTTTCTCTCAAATACACTCCCCTCTTTTTCTCTCTTGTCCCCATTATCTATCTCCCCCTTCCTACCCCTATTATCTCTCCCATCCCCCCCTCGCATTCACTCATTCCCTTCTCCTTACCATAAGTCTCTCCCCCCCCCCCTACCACCAGTCCCTCTGACTCCCACATCACTAGTTTCTCTCAATTCCCCATCCCCTACCACCGGTATCTCACTCCCAACTCCCTCTTCACAACTTCACAAATAGTCTCTCTCTCTCCTCCCTCCCCTTTCTCTCTCACACACTCCCTCCCACTTTTTCTCTCTTACCCTCATTATCTCTCTTTCTCCCCTCCCTCATTCTGTCCCCCTCCCAATCCCATTCTATCACTCCTTCTCTCCCACAAGTCTCTTACCCCCCCAACCAGTCCATCTCACTCCCCCCCACCAGTCTCTCTGACCCCCCCCACCACCACCAGTATAAAATCTGTTAAGCTCATGCAATATTTGTAAATCAGAACTGCTTGACCCGAGGAAGAGAGAAGAACTCTCGAAAGCTTGTCTTATAATATCAATTGTTAGTCCACATAAAAAAGGTATCACCTAAAGTACTCATTTACTCTGCACTATCGCAACTGGACTAACACGGCTAATTCTACTTAATTCAACACAACATAGACATTTCTGATTCAGAACTTTTTTAATGTGGTAATTTAAAAAAATGGAATAATATTTCCATATCTGTATTTTTGCAATCAAAGTACTTTGTAAATGCTACTGATTACTGCAATGGATAGATAGGTTCAAGGCATTTAAGAAACTTACAGTACTGTTTGCAGAGGCAAAACTAGGGGGGTAAGTGGGGCAACTGCCCCAAGCAAAGCAGTTTAAGTGTTGTTGGGTAGATGGTTGGAGGATGAGGGAGCAGGAGTCAGAGAGACTGGTATGGTCGGAAGGGGCAAGTGAGAGAGACTGGTGGTGGAGGGTGGTGGACGGAAATAAGAGACTGGTGGGGGGAGGGAGGAGTGAGCAAGACTTGTGGGGGCGCGAAGGAGCAAGTGAGAGATTGATGGTGGTGGGTGGAGTGATAGAGGCTGTTGGGAAAGTGAGAGACTGGTGCAGGAAGGGGGGAAGTTAAAGACTGGTGGAGGGGATGGGTGGGAAGTGAGAGACCGGTGAGGGAAAGGAGGTGTGAGAAAGACTTATGGGAAGGGGGGGGAGTGAGAGACTGGTGGAGGGAGGGAAACTCATGGTGGGGTCCTTAAATATTGTGTGCTTACTCAAGTTTTACTGTTAGTTGTGTAAGTTTTAGGCCAAGGAAAACATGACAAATGTAACTCTGAGCGGGTATAATTTGTGGGGGTTATTGTGTGAGAAGAAATTACCACTAGTTTTTTCACACAAACGTGGCAAAGAAAATTTAGCTATAACTGCATGTCAGAGAGTCAGCATTGTAAAAGTACATTGTATAATATGAAACTTTTTTGGGGGGAAGGGAGGGGTGTTAAAATCATTTAACTGATTTTTTTCACCAATGTATTCAAGGACAAGTGGCAGTGCTATGTATATGTGTGTAATCTATAATGTAATGTGTAATGTATTTTATTTACTTTATAACATGAACAATTGTCATATATTTCTATGTTGGGGTTGCCCCTTAATGCAAATAGTTATTTTTTAGTAACATTTCAAGGCCGGTATCATTAAGGACCACAATCACATTATCCTTGTGATCTTCAAAAATCCTGCAAACACAATTATTGAATACTATAGCAACACAGGAACAAATAAATGTTTATTTTCACTGGGCCATTTGATTTTTCAACCACTTTAGTATATCTAACCCATTTTGCCAAAAAATAATTGGCTAAACAATATTAGTGCTGGATCCCATATCTTTTATTGTATTATATACATTTGATATCCTAGAGGGGGGTATCAGGGAACTAAAATGCCCTCTTCTCAGCATCATTGTTCTTTAGTAGATAGTGCACAATTACTGGTCTAAAAATAATTTATTTATTAAGTATTGGTGCAATGTTTTCAAACATAACATACAAAATAATTACTTTATGATGCCATTTTAAGTGATGTGCTTTTGTACAGTACTGAGTTATGTAAAAGCGATTATGAAAATAAGCAAAACCCTGATATTGCAAGTAGTAGTCAATAGTAAAATATTACTTCAGTAAATGTTAAAGCAAGGAAGCGAGAAATTATGCATGAAGAAACGTAGATCACTTACAGTAGATTTAAAAATAACATTTTGACTGCTGGTCATCTACGTGAGAATGATAGAAAGATATCATGAATGTATGTATATCTTTTTTTAAACAGCACCCACAATGTAGAATTTACAAAAGAGAATACAGTGCATAAAATTATTCAATAAGTGCAAACAGAATCAGCCAATAGGAAAGGAAATCCCTGCACTGAGAATTTGCAATCCACAGTAAGTGGTATGTTGGGAGATTTACAGACAGCAGGGGAGGGAATAAGTGCAGTAGATGGCAGTGATTGGCCACAATAGTTGGCAGGAGTGACTGTGGAACAGTAGACATTATCTGGGCTATTGAAATGCTTAATTTAGGAGATGAGTTTTAAGGTTTGACTTAAAGGTGGGGAGAGAAGGTGCTTGACGTTTACTAAGTGTGAGAGATTTCCACTGGTAAGGTGTAGTGAGGGAAAAGTTTTAAGGTGAGAAAGAACAGTAGCGATGAAAGGGGTGGTGAGGTAACAGTTATGGGTAGAGCGCAAGGCATAACGAGATATCAAAGCTGACGTGTAAAGATGAGTAGATGAATGGAGAGCCTTGAAGGCAAGGGGGAGAATTTTGTAGGTGATTAAAAATATGAGGGGAACTAGAAACGGAATTTAAGGAGGAGATGAGTAAAAACTGTTTTGGGAGAAAGTGAAATTATTCTAACAGCAGAATTTTTGATAAAGTAGATTGCAAAGGAGCAGGTTGAGAGGTAGGGAGGTCTGTTAACAGTATGAGACAATAATCCAGATGGAAGAGTATAAGCACATGCATTAGAGTTTTAGCAGTATATTGATAGAGGAAAGGGTGGAGAATGTGAATAGGGAAAAAAAGGGAGGTGTAAAATGTCACTCCTATGCAACTTGCTTTTGCAACAGAATAGATGGTAGCATCCTTTAGCATGATGGAAAAAGGGGATATTCGGCCAGGTTTAGAGGGAAATATGAGATGCTAAGTTTTAGATATTAAATTTAAGGCGGCAGGGTGCCAGCAACAATAATATAGCCAGGAGGCAATCTGAAATTTGGGACTAGATTGCAGGTGTGATGGTAGAGGTCGATCGATATATATTAGTATCTTTTGCATAGTGATAGTACCTAAAGTCAAAAAAGTTAAAGAGGTTAGCAAGCGAAAGTGTGAAGAGAGAGAAAAGGAGAGGCCCCAGAACAGAGCCCTGAGGTACACCAAGAAACAGATCAACAGGAGACAAAGACATGTTAGCAACAGAGACAGTAAATGTGTGAGGGATGATGTATGATGAGAACCAGGATAGAACCATGTTGCGGATTTCAAGAGAGTTTACAATATGATGGAGAAAAGAGTGATCAACGGTATCAAAAGCAGTAGAGAGATCAAGCAGGATTAGTAGGGAAAAATGACCTTGGAATTTTGATTCATTTAGATCATTGGCTACTTTAGTGAGCACAGTCTCTGCTATGTGAACTGTTTGAAATCCAGATACTAAAGGGTCCAGGAGGATATGATAACTAAGCAATTTGGTCACATGAGAGAACACAAGACATTCTAGCAATTTAGAGGCAGGAAGGATACAGGGCAGTTGTTAGTAAGGCACATATGGTCTAGGCTGTTTTTTTAGAATAGGTGTGACCACCACATGCTTGAAGGAAGAGGGGAAGTTCCAGAGGACCAGGATGATTTGAAGATATGGGTGAGAGTTCTGATGTTGTGAAGGGATAGGATCAAAGAGAAATGGGGTAGAGGGAGAAGAGAAAATCAGCTTAAAAACTTCCAACTCTGTAATAGGAGAAAATGAGTCAAGAGTGGAAGAAGGAGATTTAGGTAGAAACAGAGAGGAGGGGAAAAGGACACAAGGAATCTACTTGTAGATAGCATCCACCTTGCCTTTAAAGTAGTCAGCAAAGGCTTGAGGAGAAGTGAAGGAAGTATGGGAAGTGGGAGGAGGAGGTCGGAGGAGGGAGTTAAATACAGAGAAAAGACGGCATGGATTGGATTTGAGAGTTTTGATGAGTGAAGAGAAGTAGTGTTGTTTGGCCTTAGAGAGAGTGGAATTCAAACAGGAAAGGAGAAGTGTACAAAATCAGCATGAGTGTGAAATTTCCTCCATAGGCATTCAGAGGAAACAGTGCAAGTGTGACGGAAACATGTTTGTTAATTTAGCCAAGGCCATGGTATTAGATGAAAAACAATAATATTGGTTCATATAAAATTGTTCTGATAAAAAAAGCTTTTTAAATAAAGGAAGAAATGGGACCTAAAAAGTTATCAAAGTTGATCATATGAATGTTGATCAGTGAAAATGTATGTCATGTGATGAGTTAAATTCTGGAGACGAGGAAAGACATACGGTACTGTAAATAAATTGGAGATTGTGCAAACGTCAAGGTAAGTCTCATAGGGACCTGCTACTGAGACTTACAGTAATGTTGGTTAGCAGACTTGTCATTATTTGATCACAGGATGTAACCAAAAGTCTCCTTTGTCTTACAGACTTAGGTTTCACTATGTATATTTATTTCCCCATTTATTGTTAGCCCAATGGGAGAAGAGCAGGGATTCACTTTGTTTTTATACATTTTGTGAGAGTAGCAAAGCAGAAAAAGATAAGAAATTTATACTGCTCCGGCAGCTTTTATTCGAAGTAATCACCGGCTTGTATCTGGCATGTTCCTGGAATGCCACGCTGTTCACCCGGAGCATGCCGGGCTCCCAGCCAGGGTCATGCCCGGCTGACGCGCGGTTGATGTGTTTATTGATAATGGTTCGGATTTTAATAGGCTGTAATGCTTCGCGTGTCCTCCAGATTGCATAAATTCATGAATTGTAATGCACCGAATCAGTAATGTGTCGGCTTGCAGGTGTTTAGTTTAAAAAAGATACCGTACCACAGTGTGCTATTGTAACTTGGCCTTGGCCTTGAGACTGAAGGAAGAGGTTGCAAAAATGTATCAATTTAGGCTTTTCATATTAAAGAAAGACAAAGACCAGTTTCAGTTTGTGTTACACTATTCTCCAGAGACCCACCCGCCATGAGTGTTCAAGTGCAGCCTGCTTTCCAAAAACCTGACAGAAGTTACGCGTATTTGATATGGGCCGCGATTAATGCAACAGATGATAAGATGGCAACAGTTGCTCAAATTTATCAGTATTTTATCGAAAACTATGACTTTTACAAATTTTTGCCAACTCCTCATACGTTGAAGCGTGCAATAAGGAAAAGGTTATGTAGTGACCCCTGTTTTCACCGTATTGAGCCCCAATTCGTTGGAGGGTATTGGTGTGTGTCACCGGATTTTTCCCGTATCTATGATCATGGAGGCGGCAAAAGGCAAAGGGTCGTGTTAAAACCAACTAAGAAGTGACAGTCGCTGCCAAGCAATGCACCAGCACCAGCACCAGCACCGGCTTCCAATGACAGTCCCACTGTCAGTGACAACCCTGAGCCTGAGGCTGAGCTGGATTTGGCGTGCAGTTTTGATGAAGCTCGCATGTACCTAAGCGATTTCCAGCCTCACCTGCTGACTACAGGTGGACTAGTCCCGCTGCCAACTATCGACGTGGATGATGAAGAAAGCTGGACTGGCAGTGGACCGGCGCCAGCGCAAGCTCAATGGGAAATTCAATGGTGAGTACTGTCTTGTTGCCGTATTATTTTGGTGGGGCTGGCTGGGTACTTCTTTAGGGGGCTGACCATTACTGTACTGTACTGTACATTAAAACTTTTCTTTTTGTTTTTTCTCAGAAAAGAAAACGGCTAATGGGGGGATTTCGATGGGTAATAGTGTACTGTATGCTGATGTTTTCCGGCCGTACAGTATACTGTGTAATAAACCCGAATAAATAAAACTATGCATTTATTCTAAATGTTCAGTATCGTGTCATTATTTGTCTTCCACAGTATACTGTACAGTGGTATACAGTGCCTAACATCTATGGGCAAAAAGAATTTTGTTCCTACACTGGCGACACAGTTTATTACACTGCGGCCAGATCCGCAAGCCGGGAGATTTCCCGGCTTGCTAGAGGCCGCCCCTCGGCGTGCCGCGCGTCATAGACGCGCGGTCACGCGTCTTCGGGAGCGTGCGCCCCCTGCACGCGCGTCCAGGGGCTCCCCGAGGGAGCCCTGGTGTCCCGCGATCGCGGGACAGCGGCAGGGGGTTCCGGGGGACCCGGCGGACCCGGCAGCGGTAGGGAGAGCGCCCCGATCGGAGGGCGCTCTTCCGCTGCTTCGGCGCGCGCCCGTCACTCTCGGGCGCGCGCCAGGCTACTGCTGCGGCACAGAACGGGCAAATGCTCGAATAAACTGTGCCGCAGCAGTAGGTGCCCTAGAACAGAAGTTCCCACGCCAATTGCCCGTGAACTTGACCGCGGCCCTAAGTAGTTCCCACGCCAATTGCGCGAATATAATGTAAAATAACCCGTTCTGTGGGTCTGAGCGGGTTGAAATTTACCTTTTCCTCATGCGGGGGGACCCTTGCCATAGTTGCAAAATATCAGCCTTGCACGACCCCCGGAACCCCCTCTCAGTATACTGAGAAAAAACAAAAAGAAAAGTTTTAATGTACATTAATGGTCAGCCCCCTAAAGAAGTACCCAGCCAGCCCCACCAAAATAATACGGCAACAAGACAGTACTCACCATAGAATTAAAATTCATTTTCCCCCAGATGTTAGGAACCCTCTCACTTCACCCCAACAGGGTCCGAGCATGTACAGTACAGTACTGTACTTTAAAATAAAATTAAATATGCAATTTTACTATTACTGCGCGCGCACGCACGCACAGACTGTGTACTGTAGGTTGAACCGCGAAGGTATTAGACTTCAGAGACAACAGCTCGCAAACGCCCCCATGCGTTTTTACACGGAATTGCAGTATTGCAGCCAGCGGGAATAAAACGCTTAAATCACGGGCGCGAAATAACGCAATACACTCCGGGAGAAAACGTTACTAAACCGCACATCACCGGGATATTCCGAAATTCGCGGAACTAGCCAACTTCGAATAAAGTTGGTTGCCACTGTAGTACAGATGTAGCTAATGTTATTGCAGCAAGTAATGCAGGACATACACCCAATGCACCAGTTGGAGAGGCTGCCATTGTTTTGAATCAGCAGAGGGCAAAAAGTGGGCGGGACTATAGCACTATTTTACCCGCGTGAGTGTGTCCCACATTGCAATAACATTGGTTTCAGCTGCAATCTTATTTTGATTAGTAAGAAGTGCAATAAAGGAGATCAACAATTGATAAATGAGTAATTTAAATGTGCATATACTGACAGTTAACCAGCTGACTGAACAATCACATTTAGGACCACATTTACTAAGCAGGGCTATTTCACCACACTCCTTTCAGTGCCCAAAGTCATCTTTTGGCCCATTTACTTCAATGGGCTATACAATATCTTGTGGAATAGCAACGCTCTTCAATACCAAAATGCCTTGGAGTCTAGGTATCAAACGTAAACTGGACAGAAGCCCCCACTACAGCATGAAATTCTGTATGTTATGTGCACCGCTAGGTAAGTGGATAAATGATCAATAGAAAGAAAAATAGACCTAGTGTGGGCATTCTGCTGATAGTGTAAAGATAGGTTTATGTATTCTTTAATGTCAACCAAGAAAATAAAATAATTGGTGTTAAAAACAACTGTGATGCAGCTGAGATCCTGGTTCGATTGCTGCAAATGGACTCTGGCTCAAATGCTAGTAGTGTATGGTGACCTAAATAAAATGAATGAGATCAATTAGTAATGATCAGATGTTCCCAAAGTGTGTGAACACAAATATTAAAATATAAGGGTAAGTCAAGAAAACCTTCACCTCAGGCCATACAAGAGCTACTAAACACTTGGGATATGGGTGGTAGTCCAAGTTTATATAAAAGTTTTCCAAAGTCTCAAGGTATACTTCTGACTGCTTCTCTATTAGAATTAAACATAGATACAGAAATGTGTACATAGATGTAAGTAATGGCCACTTAAAAATATATTGATAGTTAATGACAAACCAATAGAGTTAGAGATAGTAGGACATTTTCCCAATTGATCAAAATGTCCCTAGATACGTTCTTAGTATGAATTTCCAGAGGGGTTCATTAAATGATCGCCAGACTCGGTAAGGGTGGGGTAGGAGGAAGATCCCAATTGTACAAGTTATACTTTGTAACCCTGTAGATCATTTTATGAACCTTAGTTAGTATAGTCAGAGATTGACCAAAATGTCCCCAAATAAGTTCTTAGTATGAACTTCAGAGAGGTTCATTAAAAATGGTCGCTAAACTCGGTCAAGGTGGGGTACAAGGAAGATCCACTATCTTAGTGTATTAGATCGTGATGTCAACAGAAGCTGCCTTCAGATGTCCCACTGGGGTACAAGGTGGGGTACAAGGAAGATCCACTATCTTAGTGTATTAGATCGTGATGTCAACAGAAGCTGCCTTCAGATGTCCCACTGCAATTTTAACAATCTAATTAGTTCATTTACTGTAGCTTTCAAAATCACAGTGAGGTAACTAGACAGGAGCCCGTGTGAGCGCTCAGAGAGGCCGTGTGGTCTATTATATGTTCTTGTTTTTCAAAGAGGCAGGTAGCCGCAACGATGTAGCAGCAGAGTAGCCATATCTCGTGTGTTACTTAATAGAAGTCCTGTGTCACACTTGTGCTCTCCACACAAGCGAGAGAGAAAGGGAAGGACACGTTAGTGAGGTGGGGAGGCCGCAGGGGATACGAAGGGAGTAAGTTGCCGTGCAGCTGGGGATCGGCGCACGTAGTCACGTGACCGTGCCGCGCGCATGAGAATGCGCGATGCGTCCGGAGGTGCAGTGCCTGGCTCAGAGACACTAGTGATCCAGCTGCATGTTCGTGCATGCTCTGACAGCAGAGCGGGAGTGCGCGCGTTCTCAGCCACCAACGCGGGGGTTGCTGGAAGCCAACGCTTCAGCACAGGAGTCTGGAACGGGAACCAGGAACTAGGAACATGGACATGGAACATGGAACTAGGAACATGAACATGGAAGAGGCCGAGGCGGTAGAGTCCAGAGCACAAGGTAACATCCACAAGGGAATTGCTTCTTGGAGGACGTCCAGGCTCCTTAAAGCCATAGTGCCAGAAACAGCAAGGTGCAGCGAAATTAAATATAACATAAGGGTTCTTAGTCTAATCCATTGGCCAAGGAATTATAAGTCTGCTACCACGTCAAGGTGAACTCTACTAAGCAGGTACCTACACTACACGGTAAACTAACCTTAGTAGTATAGGAGTGACTGTCCCAGTCTTCCGGAATCCAAAGGAGATGAGTAAAGGTCCCAAGGAGGTCCAGGCAGGAATAGCATGCAATGATGGTAGTACTTGCAGGAAACCAGATAGGTAGCCACTGAGTGCTATTTAAAGGAAGCAGCAGCTGTAAGAAATGAGAAAGTCAGAGAGAGGCTTACTTCCTGTCAGGAGGAGGAGGGCAGGATTTGCCAGGAAGCAAGATGGCGTCGTTTGCTTCAGAATCCTTAAGACACAGGATGTTGACTCGCAGCTAGAGGGCGGCGATCAGAAGGAAACAGGTAGGGAAGGAACACGCTGCAGGGGGCCTGTTCCGGGCATCGTTACAGTACCCCCCTCTTAAGGATCGAACCCTGAGCAATCCAACAGACTAAGGGGCAGCGATGCATAGGAAGGAAGACTCGCAGCTAGAGGCAGCGCCCGCCACACAGAGAATCAACAGGGAATCTTGACTCGCAGCTAGAGGACGGCGCATGCCATACAGAGAGACATCAAAGAAACTAGGCATGGGTAGAGAATACGCCACAAGGGGGTGTGAAGTTTACTCGCAGCTGGAGAGCGGCGCACGCCATCACATGTTCGTGCCATGCGTGAGAGAATGCGTGACGTGACCGGGGGTGGCCGGGCTCCGAGGTACGAGTAGGGAACCGTGGGTGCATGCATGCTCTATAAGGAGAGCGGGAACTGAGATGTGGCAGGTAAGGAGGGAGCACGCCACAGGGGGCGTGTTCCCCAATTCCTTACATCCTGCCCCTGCAAGCGCGTGCATGTGAATGATCGCAGATGAGCATGTTTCGCGTGATACCGCTTCGTCAGGGCACGTTTAGGAGGGCTGTCCCATTGGAGCTATAGTGCTTTTTATAGCAGCATCTATCATGAGGTTGTTTTTCGTTAACTCCTTAGGTACCTGATTCCAATGTGCAAGGTATTATCCCTGTAGCAAGTACACTGTAAGAACAGAATGATTCAGGTAAGCCTAAGTTTATCCCCTGGCAGTGTTTATTCTTTGAATCAAAGTTTTAATAGAAGCAATACTTAAAAACACTGCAGATACACAGGGATATGCAAGTGACAAGGTAAGTACTATAGCGTAGTTTTCAGTCATATAGTGATGAATGGTGTTAACTACAGTAGATGTACTGTATTGTTGTCTTGGTGAATTTACTGTGCCATGATTAATGGTGCAGTATATGACATAGGGACCTTGGTTAATTTTAAAAGCCTTATTATAGATAAATGCCAGATATTCATGTGTACTGAATCATCATGGTTTTAGTATTGTCAGGGTTCAGGTTGATCTTATGTATAGATCGATGGTAGCTAAGAGGCCTAGCCAAGATATATGAATACAGAGTATTGGAGAAATACTGATAAGAATACCCTTATGATGGTAACATGGTGGGTACTAATACAGCTATCAGTTGCTGAAAATCAAAGCGCTAGATAAAGGGAGTGAAAATGGAGCCCTCGTTGAGCCCCTCGTTGAGTTTCCAGGGTATAAATCCAACAGGCTTCTTTTCTGAGGAGTTCTGTATCCCAGTCCCCCCTTCTTATACCTGGTGAGTATTGGTCTATGCCAATGAACTGTAACGCTTTTATATTACCATTATGGCATTGGTTCACATGTTTTGCTACTGGTACATCAAGTGTATTTATTACTTATTGATCCTATATGTTCCACAACACGAGTCTTGAGCTGACATCGCGTTTTTCCAACATATTTATTTCCACAAATGCATGTAGCAAGATAAAGAACTCCAGTACTGGTGCAATTGATGAATTTGCAGATTTGATATGTTTTAGAATCATTATAGTTCGGGTATTCTTTTGGAACTTCTACCGATGTGCATGCTTTGTACAATTGGGAAACTGTCCCACTATCTAACTCTATTGGTTTGTATCAATATATCAATATATTTTTAAGTGGCCATTACTAACAACTATATACACATTTCTATATCTATGTTTAACTCTAGTAGAGAAGCAGTCAGAATGATACCTTGAGACTTTGGAACACTATTATACACTGGGACTACCACCCATATCCCAAGTGTTTAGTAGCTCTTATATGGCCTGAAAGGACTTATTGGACTTTATATCCTTGCGGGCGCTGGTTTGTATTTGTTCCTCTTGTACGGCCTGAGGTGAAGGTTTTCTCTTGACTTACTCATATATTTTAATATTTGTGTTCACCCACTTTGGGAACATCTGATCATTACTAATTGATCTCATTCATTTAATTGGATATTATATGAGAGTCCAACATATTTAGGTCACCATACATTACTAGCATTTGATCCAGAGTCCATTTGCAGCAATCGAACCAGGATCTCAGCTGCATCACAGTTGTTTTAAACACCCATTATTTTAGTTTCTTGCTTGACATTAAAGAATATATTTTAATAAACCTATCTTTACACTATTAGTAGAGTGCCCAAACTAGGTCTCTTTGTCTTGATATTGTTCAGTCTAGGTGTCAAACAATGTTGGAGCAACAACTGGGTATTTTCACGTGGCACAAATGTATTAAGGTATTTTGCTACAATTTTGCAACTTCAGCCCTGGCCTGCACATTGGGGATTAGCAGTAGGAGGATTTGGGGAGCAGTTACGTGATGCACAAATTATAATGACACGGTATCATATTCTGCGTCTCTGTTCGCCATTCTTTTTGCCTTTTACCTGCTGCCCAAAATCCTCCATATCTACATCAGATGTAAGAAACTGTTCTTAGATATGCCACATTTCCACTCTGAAAATCAAAGCAGTATGTCTAAACACACTTTCCTCTATGTTGATACATACAAATGTAGCAGCCATTATTGCTTTCGCTGGCTCGTTGCAGCGGGACTCACTCAACACTCCAGCAGGAGCAGCTGCCATTGTAAGGGCATTAGCCTCATGCAAAAAGGAGGCGGGGCTAACACGCTATTGCACCCTGCAGGTAGAGTTGGGCAACACATTTTTTTGACGGATTTTAGTCCAATGCAAATTGTCCGGTTTCTTAGCCATGACGATTTCCGCGGATCAGTCTCAAAAAGTGAAATCTGCCCTTTTTTTCCTATCCCTGACAATCCACATGACAAATGAATCATTCAAACCAGAAAATGTACTCCAAGATTCGAATTCAGCAAAACATAATTATAATACAGTAGGTGAAGAAGGAGGAGCCCAGGAGTGTAAATAGAGGTGCAGCCTCAAGGTGAAGTCATTTGTTGTATGGATTATCTGTATTTGTTAAAATATTGCTGCTGTAGTACTATATCTTAAAAATTAATACTTGTAGCTGAAGCATTTGCAACCAGGCATTAAAATGTGACTGACTGGACTTTATGTTAAGTGGGCTCTGCCCCTCTTGGACATGTTTGTGTTTGTCTAATAATAAGTTGTACATAGCAGGTTATTATTATTATTATTATTATTATTATTATTATTGATGATGATATTATTAAAATTACTCTGAAATAATCCCAAGAATAATTATTAATATAAAATAATATTTCGTACTGTCAATTTTTTTAAGCAGGGATAAAGTGGCCCTGTAAGAGATGTGTGGAGAGGTACATTTAATGGAGACTGATTAGGGTGAAATTATATCTTGGCTTTATTGCGCCTGTTCCTTTAACAAGGAAAAACAAACAAAATAAAGGCCTACTCCACTTTGGAGAATAAGTGAACCTTTACTCCAGCCCTTTCTAACTGGGTGGGTAGCTAAATCGGTTACCACCCTAAACATGTGTGTGTGTGTGTGTGTGTGTGTGTGTGTGTGTGTGTGTGTGTGTGTGTGTGTGTGTGTGTGTGTGTGTGTGTGTGTGTGTGTGTGTGTGTGTGTGTGTGTGTGTGTGTGTGTGAATATATGTGTGTGTGTGTGTGTGTGTGTGTGTGTCTGTGTGTCTGTGTGTGTGTGTGTGTGTGTGTGTGTGTGTGTGTGTGTGTGTGTGTATATGTGTGTGTATATGTGTGTGTATATGTGTGTATATATATATATATATATATATATATATATATATATATATATATATATATATATATATATATATATATGTATATCTATCTATCTATCTATCTATCTATCTATCTATCTATCTATCTATCTATCTATCTATCTATCTATCTATCTATACATATACATATATATATATATATACATATATATATATATATACATATACATATACATATACATATATATATATATATATATATATATATATATATATATATACTGTATAGCAAATGGAAATATTACTGTATGCTCATTCACATGTCTTAGACAGGTCTGCAACCCCGCCTTTCACCATTATCACCCAGCACACAAAACTTCCACTGCAGTAAGGGATTCTGGGAAATGACATGCAAATGAGCACACAGTGCCACCTTTTGCTTCAAACCTATTTTTAACATGGTTCCCTATAGGCTTAAGCTTGCTGCATGGTCATAGCTTTGAGCACAGCCAGGGTTAAGATGCCTAGCCAGTAAACCCACCCACAGACAGCCGTTTCAACCTTGATGGGTCTCATCAGTGTGGGGTTGGTTATACCGGCTATGCAAAAATGAAGCAATGAGGATGGGGTTTACCATACTTAGTTAAATTATGGTGGGTAAAAAAAAGTGACGAAAACCCTCCACTGCAAAGCATATAGCAAATGGAAATATTTCTGTATGCTCATTTGCATGTCTTAGACAGGTCTGCAACCCTGCATTTCACCATTATCACCCAGCATACAGCACTTCCACTGCAGCAAGGGATTCTGGGAAATGACATGCAAATGAGCAAACAGTGCCACCTTTTATATATATGCACAACTGTCCAACAAGAAAGTTTCATCTTTTTCTGTTATAGCTGTAGGGTAAGGCCTCTCTGTTCTCCAAGGTCATCATCCTTCCTATGTCACTCTCTGTCACTCTCTGTAAGCATACAGTTCTTTTGTGTGCATCAAGACAACATATTTTCCTCGGGTCATCCCAGTTGTGGGCTAAGGAAATCTCTGCAGTCCTCTTTCTCCTTATGTCAGCCCAAATGTGAGCTAAGAAATCTCTCTTCAGTTTCTCACATCAGGCTTTTTCTAAGAGCCCTAATCAGCCAGGTGGAGTCTGATTGATTGCCTGTGTGAAATTAACAAGCACACTGCTGGATTTAAAGGCAATTTCTGTCAAACAGTGATAAGTTTAAAACCAGAGACATAACATAAAACACAGACAGAGCTCAGTGCACATCAAGTGAAAACTTATACACGGTACTGTGCCTAAATATACATGTATAGATATCTAATTAATAAAATAGTCTTTTAGTTTAACATTTTGGCCAAATTGTTGTAAGCCCCTGAGCCACTACACGGCAGACCACATCTCAAGGGTCCCTAACACTAATATAAATTCTTAATAACCTGTGCATTACCAGGAAGAATGATTTATAATAAATCTGTCAAAATTAGTTGCATAGATCTAAGTCTGATTGAAGCTTTTATTAACCTGTACATTACCAGGAAAAGCACTCTGTATTAGATTTGTCACAATCACACTGCAAGCAAGCAAGTTCCCCTGAGAGTGGGAGATGCTATGGAGTGAGCTTTTAACCATTTTGGGGGATCAATATGACTTGTAGGTGTCCTGTATGTTAAACAGTGATAAGGCCTTGTTATAGGCCCACATTGAGTTTCAATCATTTTCTCTCTAGTAGCTGAACCATTAAGAACCGGGCAATAACCCATGACCGACTGGATTTAATAATAGAAGTAGAGTAACACAAGCCAGTTATTGATATTTCTCAGAAATAATCCCAAGAATAATTATCAATCCTCAAGAATGTTTTCTACAGTCAATTATTTGATAACAAAAGGGATAAAGTGGTTTCAAATCTCCATTGAGTGTCTATCATCCTCTCTCTATTATTAGTATTGGTGGTGGGTGTTACAGTAACTGTGACAGTGAAAAATCCCTTTGGTTAAAATACTTATACATTATTTACTTAATAAATGTTGTTGCTGAACCATTAACAACCAGTTCTTAACCTGTCACTGACTGGAAATAATAATATAAGTATTATTACTATAGTGACTGACCCTTGGTCAGTGTGGTGTGTGTTCTGGTCCAGTGCTGGTCCTCCTCATGTACATGTTTCTGTCTGTACTAGTATATTAACGTGTTGTATCTAGTACAGTGACAGGAGCCAGTTATTCATATTACTCAGAAATAATCCCAAGAATAAAAATGTAATCCTCAAGAATGTTTTCCTAATGTCAATTATTTGATAATAAAAGGGATAAAGTGGTTCTCATCGAGTTTACATATGTAGCACTGTCCCCCCTCCCCCCCCCCCCCCAGTGGGAGACACACAGCTTCTGCTACCTTGTGTGTGGTGCAAGTGGGTCAGGAGAGCTGAGTCTGATCTGTAATGGTGTTAGCAGGATAGGCTTAGGATCTTTTCTGAGCTCTTCTCAGTGTGCTGTTGCCTCCAGCAGTACTGGGCTCCATGGCGTTCATAGATCAGCCCCCACTATATCATGTTTCTTACCTCCTGCCCAGGGACTGACACTCAGACAGAAGTATGATGATGAAGGGCCTTTATTGCATGGCATGCACTCACTGCAGATCTTCCTCACAGTGGTGCAGAGTCTCAGAGGCTCCAGGCCTCTGGATGATGCTTACCCCAGCTATTATAGGGCATCTTGGTGGTATGATCAGATGATCCCCCAGCCCCAGGGCTGGAGGTGGGCACGCTTATCCCGCGATGGGAGAGGCTCATAGCCCTCCTGCTCTGTTCCTCATCCAGAGCAGGACTGACTAATTTGGCACTCTATCTCATTAGGAAGCAGAAGGGGTGAGCTCAGGGTCTATACCTATACCTGATAGGCTTACACAGGCCATGAGTCACCACCTTACTTCTGTCCATCAGAGAGGAGCATGGGTGGGGTCACTAGCCCATACGATTAACCCCTTACAGCCTGCAGCTGGCAGGATTTACATAACAGGGATGGGAAAGACAGGCAGAACAGACATACCCTGTTACACATATAATTCTCTCTGCAATGAATTTAGCGTGTAGTGACAGCAGAAGAAACAGCAGCAGTCACTTCCATATTATAGCACTATATATACTGTAACAACAGTGAAGTTAAATAATGACATCAACATGTCTAATAGTAGTAATACCAGTTTTAGTGTTTTGCATCCATATTTGGAAAGTAGACATAGTGGGTCAAGAAGAGGTGGACATCGTTTTGGTCAAGTTTGTGGTTGTGGTGGCACTGGGGATGAATCTAATAAAGTTAAATAGAGACACCATATAGAGTATATCGCTCACTGAATAAATGCTTTTGTATTTGTGTTTTTTTATATATAGAACACGTTACACACTGTTCAATTAATTGTGGATTTAAGATTTAATTATATATGTGTACCATTATTTTAATCAAAGCATAATAAATGTTAAGTTTTAACAGCCTAGGTGTGCACCACTAATGTGCTTCTTGCTGGGGAAGGTCCTTATGACATAGGGCCCATTACTAGCACTCAAAGTCAAAGCATGTATATGTGGAAGGATAATAATAACACTGTCACTGGAGCACAATCTCAGTGCAGAAGGCTCAGTTCCACTGCCCCTGCCTAGTAGACAGTGAATTTCAGGTTAAGAAGATCTTTAAAAAATTCAAGTCAGCCGGCTATGGCCCTAAATATTTCTTTTGAAACAAAAATGGATAATGTGTGGAAGATTAATATTGAAAATGTTAATAAAACTGTTAGTCCTAGGAAAAAGCCAGGCCCACCACCACCACTAACACAATACTAACTTCTGCTGTGCCTGTTACTGCTGCCAGCAATAAGCCCACTATTAAGTAATTTGCAAAAGGCACATCCTTCTTGTCACAGTTTACTGCCAAACAAGCTGTGACATTGCTATTACTAGAGCTATTAGAACAGTCAGATGTTGAAGAGGGAGATTCACCATCACTGGAACTTGATGACTTTGAGCAACAGGGTGGTGGACTTTATGATTCATCTGTTCAAATATCACTTGTTATGAATGAGGATTCTGGTGATGATAAGAATGATGATGCTGTTGTTGTTAAAGATTGTGATTTAGGTGGCATTGTTGTAATAATAATAATAACAACCACAAAAACAACAATAATATAAATTATTTAATAAACAGACCCAAACATGATCATCAACAACATCATCATGTACATTGATGTTTCTTTTCTTCTCATCAGCATCAACAACATGCTCTGTTAAACAGATGTCATCATCACCACTTGACGATTAAATAATCGTGGTTCTGTTTGTGATGATGATGTTGATCCCCCAGGGCCAACACCACCACCCGCATGACATACACCAGACACATCACAACATAGACGATCACGATTGCATTCAATTACAGCTGCAGCCACCACCTTTAGACCATTTGCTATGGAAAATTGGTGGCTATCTCGCAGTGATGCTGCGAGATTTCTGAAGCACCCTGCGAGATTTCTGCAGCCAGACTAATGGTCCATCCGATTAACACAGCGGGGGTTCCTGCATTTGAATGGACTCATGCTGTGGGAATTCTACCAGGCTGCGAGTCCCATTCAAACGCAGTGACCTCCGCTGTGTTAATCCGATTGGTGATTTTAGCCTGCTCTGGATCTCACAAGTTACTGCAAGATAGCCAGATTTAAACGCAAATGGTCAAAAATCGGTGGCTGCATCTGTATGTCTCCCTTTGCCCAAACTTTCAATACAACAAAAGCTATTGTGTGGAGATATTCTCAACTCTCAAAGTATCTTGTTAAAGTTACATGTCGCTTATATAGAACAGTTGGCAAAAGGGATAAGCTGGGCACCCATCTTGTCACCCCTTCTTTAAGAGTTCACATGGCCTGCAACCACCAGACAAAGTGGCAGTCAACCTTAGCTAGCCAGCATAAGGCAATGGGATTGTCAGAAACACAGTGTAATGTCACAGGTAGAGATGGAGACAGTAGATTACCTGTGTCAGTAGACTTAACACACCTCCTTCCCCCCAACATAATCACTATTGTCTCATGGGGTAATGCATTTGATTATGTGGATTTAGATGATCTTGGATAATAATAAATAGCAGAGAGGATGATGATGATGATGATGATGATGATGATGATGATGATGATGATGATGATGATGATGATGATGATGATGATGATGATGATGATGATGATGATGATGATGATGATGATGATGATGATGATGATGGTGATGATGATGACATTTATCAGCAGAAATGCAAATAGACATGCTCTACTGTGCAGTAGCAGTTTGCAAAGGAGATATGATGATGTTAGTGCTACTTCTCCTAGTACTACTGTAGTACAAGCAGCCTGATATGCTGCACCCCAATGCAACAGCAGTAGCTCACAGTTCATAAATGTTTGAAAAGGGGAAAAGATTATCTTGCACCCATGAAAGAGCTCTGGGACTGAATGGCAAATTAGTTCAAATGCTTGCTATAGGCTTGTTGCAGTTAATGTTTGTTAAATCTGAGGGGTTTAGACAGTTTTGTTTAAAGTGCCAAGCCACATTGGAGCATCCCAAGCAGATCCTATTTCTCTAACAAGGCACTTCCGGAACTGTACAGCAAAGTTGTTGCATCAGTGGTTGATGCCCTAGCACAGTTAGAGGGAAGTAGGGTACACCTCACGATGGACATGTGGATTAGTGGTCATTGAGGTGGTGACTACCTTACAGTTACTGCCCATTGGATGTGCTCTAGTAGTGTCAAACCACTAAAGGTGGTAAAAAGAAAAAAGATAGTCAATGTTTGCAGTAGCAAGACGTTCCATGATGCCACTTTATGTATGCAGAGATTTGAAGAAAAAGCACACACAGCTTCTGATGTGTTATAAAAAATATAGAATGTCACAGGGCAGTGGCTAACTTCAAGGGCACTTGAGGTTGGGTTTATGGTGAGGGATAACAGATCCAACTTGGTTGCAGCACCAAAACTGTTAGCAGTGTTCCTCATGGGCGTTGAACTCAGGTCTCTCTCCTTCCGAGCCTAGAGTTATACTGGCCTGCTATTGTGATTGCTGTTCTCTGCTGCTGCTCTTTACTGTCTACTGTCTGAAATCTCCTGATTACCTCATCTTTATTACCTGTCATTTGTTAGCATTCGGCCCTATATAAACCTCCCTTTCCTGTTCCTCCATTGCCTGTTTATTAAGGTTTTCCCCACTACGCAAGCTCATTGCCACTTCATTTTTACTCCTTGCTATTGATGTGTTCCAAATCCTTTTTAAACTTCACTTTGCTTGACTCTCTTCAGCCCTGAGCTCTGCCTGTTTACAGGCAAACACTCTCTTCTTGCCACCAGCCCTGACCTGTTTACTGATCATGGTTAGCTGCCGGATACCAGCCCTTATCTCCGTGTGTTTACTGACCATATACATCTGCTTGCCACCAGTTCTGTTTCTTGACCATCATTACCCGCCTCTTAGCCTGTACCAGCCATTGTACTCCAGCCCTGCAGCCACTCCCCGTGACAGAATAAACAGCACTTATATGGAAGCTGCTGGGACAAAATCCGCCTTGGCTCAGCAAGTGATCATCATGGCACATGTTATTATTAAGTTATAACTTACTTGACTTGGCAATGCAGAATCTCAGCTGCAGGAACTATGTTGTAACCCTGTTTCTACCTTGGTACTGCAAGACAAAGTTGTCAGTATACGTAGTCAGATTGTCAGCACAGATGCTCAGCTTCAGGAGCTACATGCTTTCCAGCAAGTCGCACCCGCCCAGAAATAGTTCCATTTAACTCTTGCAGAAAAATTCAGGGAGGGGGGTGGGGGGTGGGGGCGATACCAGTTTACCGGATTCCTAACCAGTGCAGACCTCCATTTATAGTACTGATGCGGCTAAAATAGGACTGTTTGTTTCCTTATTAAAAGATGAGGCCCTCTCCTGGGTACCCCACTTCTGGAGGAACTATAAAGGAACCTGCTGGGTGCTGTGAGCCTCGTATTTGGTGACCCTAATTGCTGCTCTATGGCAGACTCTGAAGCCTACTCTGGTGTCTGGTATCAGCAGGAACAGTCGCTGATACAATAACCTCTACTAAGGCTCTTCTGCCTGCACTGCCAACTAAGCCTAACTAAAACAGTTGTTTATGACCTCCTCAGTCTCACAGGAGGTACACGGGGAAAGCCCCTCTTGCCCTGGCTGCCACTGCCATCACTCATAATACAAATGTAACAGTGTTTCCTCCACCCAATCGCAGATAGGGGCCATTACAGGGTGTATGGTATATATACCTGCTGCCAACAGGAGGGCTGAATCGTCCGCCAATGGTAGTGGGGACACAGGACCCAGGTTCAGGGGTTCATACCCCACATATCTCTTTAGCAGTGCAGTGCCTCCATCCGCCGTAGGCTCCATGAACTGAAGGTGATCTCCCATGGTAGAACTTTTTACCTCTCCCACCAGTAAGGTTACACACCAGACAGAAACGGTTTATTCACTCAGTACAGCACAGTTACACGTAGTCTTCTACCGGATGCAGTCTGTCAGGTCAGCTATCACAGAAGATGGTCCCTGGATCGTCACTACAAGCCAAGAGCACCCGCAGCCATCGTAGCTCCCTAGCAGAGGCAGAGGTATGGTCCACACTCACTTTCCCCCGGAGGGAAGAGCACATGGGATGGCCCTAATCGCAGGCTCCCAGTTGTGTGACTAACTTTAGGGCAGTCCGTCGACACCGGAAGATACCTCCATCTGTACCAGAGAATCCCTTGATCGGCTTCCGGACACCTCCACGAGGGGTAGGCTCATCCGCCTCTCAGGTCACACGGTCACGGTTACTGTTGTAGGACTCCTCCGTCTCTCTGAGCCATTAGAACTGTTCTGTTCCTCCATAGCGTCGGCCGGCGTATTCGACAGCGGTCGAAACACCCCAGAAGACCGTATGCTACTGGTTCAGAAGGAAGAGGGCAGGGACACCTCCGCAGGGGAGAGACACCAGATAATTTCTGACTCATCAGCAGCAATCAGCAGAGCCGGTCCCAACTCATGCACCTCTGAGAACAACAGTGTCTCATCAACCCAGGTAGTCACCTTACCCGGGTGCTCGTGGGCTGGTTCCGGTTCACCGACCGTCTCTGGTTCCTCTGCAGGGACCGGGTCTGGAACCATCTCAGCTTGCTCTGTGCTCATCGGGATACTCGAATCCCTTGGGTCTCAGCTCGGGTGCAGAGACCCTCCGAAGCTTTCATAGTTGAGGTAGATTGAATAGCAGCAGTATTGACAGCCAAGGCAGAGGGGTCAGTCACATCTTTCTCTGCTAATTCTGTAGGCTACAGCATCGTGGGTTTCAGTAACTGTGCTCCACAGCAGGTACACTGGGCTCCCCAGGTCAGATCGCCACCTGGGAAGTCGCATTTGGGACAGAAGCATCGTAGGTACCACTTCCCGTCCACCTTCGCCACCAGGAGTCATCCAGGTATCTGATAGGGTTTAAATTCCATATCTCCAGACATCTTTCTCTGTAGACATGGGCACAAGAGTAAGGGGCAGCTCACTCCTTTCACTTGCCAGACTCCGAAGGACATAGAGTGCGGTCTGCTGCATCTGGTACCTCCCTTATTCTCCAAAGTCTTTAGGCATTGGCTGACACTGTTTCCCCTCCCTATGGTGGAGATTAGAGGAGGGGCACTTGGTGACATAGATGGGGCATGATTCTGACTCCTGGCTGAGCCAGTCACATCGCTTGGGTGGGGTTCTGGTGACATAGATGGGGCATGACTCTGACTCCTGACTGAGCCAGTCACATCGCTTGGGTGGGGTTCTAGTCCATTACAAGTACTCTGTGGTTCCATAGTCTGGCTACTGGCTAGTAGTACTCTGGGTTCTTCCCTTTTAGTAATCTTATGCCTCCCTGATAGTTGCCAACCTCGCGGACCTTCTTCAGGGCACTTAGAACAGCAATAGCCTTCTTGTCTCCAGACCATTCACCCGATAGGGCCATTAAGGTCGTTCTTTGCGAGGTACGTATCCCCCTGACTACACCCAGCCTCCCTCATTAGCACTTGTTCTGGAAGCGTACCTTGTTACTTCCAGCTTTATTTTGCTGAAAGCCTGTCCTGTTTGGATAACAGCACTCAGCAGCGCCTCCAAATGTAATGGTGTTTCCCCCACCCGATCGCAGATAGGGGCCATTACAGAATGTATGGTGCATATACCTGCTGGCAACAGGAAGGCTGAATCATCTGCCGATGGTAGTGGGGATACCGGACCCAGCTTCTGGGGTTCATACCCCACATATCTCTTTAGCAGTGCAGTGCCCCCACCTGCCGTAGGCTCCCACGGTAGATGCAAAAGAAGTAGAGCACAGCCAAATAGGAGCAAGGAGAGGATCCAAGGTACAAAAAAACTTTATTGGAGGTCCCAAATCATAAAAAAAAGCCTTCTACGCGTTTTGAACAAGATGTTCTTTATCAAGAAGTATGAAACTAATGTCTGCAAAGCCCTTTTTAAATGAAAGGACTCTGCTGCTGTTTCGCGCCAAAACTCGCATCATGACGTCACGACACACACACACCAATGTGCATGCCCTACCATTGGATGTGGTCTGTGAACATCAGAGCAGCCTGGAGCACAACAACAATGGATCCTTCAAAGGGTCAAACTTAGAGAGTAAGCAAAGCTGTGGTGACAATGTGTACATCCTAATATGGGCATAGTGCCGATCCACCCCCAGCTGGAAAGGCAGAGAGTGGAAGCAACAAAAAGAACCAATAAAGAAATGAACACAGTAGATATCCATAGAGTGCCCACTCCTAAAGATAAAGTATAAGATAGTTAAACAACCTTACTGACCATTGTAAACAACAATAAGACATGCCAAAAAAGGGGAAATAAGCAGACAAGAACACATCAACCCAATGAGGGATTGAAAAAAAATGTTAAAAACAAATTAAAAAAATCTGAATGATTTGCAAATAACACAACCTAATGCATTGCAGGGTGATTCACCAGTATCATAAAATGAATACCAAAATAAACAATTAATATTATATCTCCAGGAAAAATTATAAATCCTGAAGAAATAAAACAATAGAAAAATATATATAATATATATAATTTTGCAAGATAATTCCACAAGGCAAAAAGGTTTTGTATAAAGCTAATGACCAAAGAGTATACTGTATATGTACAGAATTCAAATATCTTAATATATTATATCATGATTACGCAAAATCAACATATAGTACAAAAACATTTCTAGAACAAGGAGGTGACCATATCAATCTTCTGGACCGCAGGGAAGCGTATTGGATTTTTATGCTCAGGACACGCTTCCCTTTAGTGATGAATGTGGATTGGAATTTGGGTCACTTCCTAAAATAGATATTATCATCATTATTTCAAAGTAGTTATTATCAGTTAAATATATATATTTTTCATATACTGAATCTTTTATGTATTTAATCTTAATATATATATATATTTTTACTAAACTCCTATTTTTTCTATAAATGTTTTTGTACTATATGTTGATTTTGCATAATCATGATATAATATATTAAGATATTTGAATTCTGTACATATACAGTATACTCACTTTGGTCATTAGCACGGAGACACTCAGGATTACAAACACAAAAAGAACCCCGACACACACATTTTGCCCAACAGCGTCATCTGGGGACTTTAAGAGACTGCCAGCTCAGGATATACAGTATATGAGGTCGCATCTCCCGTGACATCAAGCCAATAGCAACCAAGCAGCGCTGATGCAGGTTCGCCAGTTGGGTTATCAGCTACCGCTCCCGCTCCCCCCAGATGTACAATCAGGGTTGCAGAATTGCGTCTTCACACAACTATGGTGAAGCAGAGATGTGTTATAGTACACAAAACAGATCAAACAAAACAGTTAAAATATACACACATACTGTATGTATGTATATATATATATATATATATATATATATATATATATATATATATATATATATATATATATATATATATACATATATATATATATATACTTACTTCTGCTTTTTTAGGGCTGCCCCATAATTATGAGCAACATTACAATATGTTATCTGATGTATTCTGATGTATGTATGTATATATATGTATGTACATGTATGTATGTACATATATATACATACATACATACATCAGAATACATCAGATAACATATTGTAATGTTGCTCATAATTATGGGGCAGCCCTAGAAAAGCAGAAGTAAGTACAACATATATACCCTCCTGAGGCAAAGCACATGTCCTATGAGCTAAAGACATGGAGGTAAATACTAATGAAGGGGGTATGGCCATATATCCACAGGGAACAAAACTGAAGCTAAGATCTAAATAAAGACTATAAACATGTAGATCCCTACATGTAAGTGATTATCAATATATCTTGCTATATATCTATACAGTATATTCTGTACAAGACAAGAATTGTACCATTGTCAAAATGAAAGTTGTAGATAAGCCCCGCTGTGGAAAACACAACAAGTAATCCCCTGCAGAACAATTCATAATAAAGATAAATATCAGAAGAGAAAGCATGTACAGTAGAGGCAACGTTTATTCTAACATTTGCCGTAAACTAGCCGGGTTACATTCTGGGTATGTGCTGGGTATGTGCTGGGTATGTTCTGGGCTAGTTTGAGGCACGTTTAAGGCATTTCTGCATTGACTAACGACCCATAGGATTAACACAGCAGGGATCCCTGGCAGTCCAATTCAGTTTGAATGGGACTGCCAGGGACCCCCGCTGTTAATCTGATAGGCCATTAATCAATGCAGAAATGCTGGGGCTAGTTTAAGGAAAGTTTAAGGCATGTATTCAGAATGTACCTGGGTGTTTCCTGTTTTTTTGGGGGAATTGCCACTGGTTTTTGTTCGAATAAGAGTTGCCTCTACTGTATAAAGCAAGAATGTAAATGATAGCTTCCAACATGTGGGTAAAGAGATATTAAAAATGCCCAGACCATATAACGTGCTGAAGCTACAATATACAGTATGAGCGTGATTACTGTAAATGCTCCTGCCTATCAAGAAAACATGCAGGATGAACATTACTTAGAGGATATATACCACTTGGTACAAATCACAAAAACATGGCATTCCCCATGTATTTATTCATACCAAGTGGTAATAGTGTACCGAGTTTGACAATCGACCGGCAGTCACGTTGTAATAGAGACCTTTCCAGGTTTCCACCACGAATGCCGAGAGAGACATTGGCAATCGCAAAGACTTTCAAACAGCTGGAATCTGAATTATGTCATGGTGGAGACATCTCAGAGACACTTAGAACTGTTTTATTCGTTATGGTTTTGTGCTGTCTTACTAATAAATTGTTACTTTTTGCATACTTGAATGCTTTTGGTGGGATACTTTCTTTCTGATTTGTTTCTATTTATACATTATACCAAGCACCATCAGCAGATTACATTGTGGTAGCTTTAATAGCTGATTTCGGTACTATGTATTTAGGGTCTGTAGCAGGCATTCTTATATATATATAAAATCAAAAACGAATAGACAATACCGTTCTGTGGCTAACGAAATGCTTTTATTTATGCGAGCTTACAAGATACACTGATCTCTTTTTCCAGCGATTTTACAATGAATAAAGCATGAAAGGGTTTTAACTTTAAAACAATGCATCCTGGAATGTGCTGTGATTGAAGCCTATCCCTCCCCCTGAATGTTGGTGATGTAAGAGTGTGTGTGTGTGTGTGTGTGTATGTAAATATAAATGTATACAGCGCCCACAGTTTATACAGCACTGCAGGAAGAAGGGATCAGTGTATCTCGAAAGCTCGCACAAATAAAAGATTTCATTAGCCACAGAACGGTATTGTCTATTTGTTTTTGATTATTAAGCTCGGCTATCATGGTACAGATCTCTCTCTCTCTCTCTCTCTCTCTCTCTCTCTGTCTCTCTGTCTCTCTCTCTCTCTCTCTCTCTCTCTCTCTCTCTCTCTCTCTCTCTCTCTCTCTCTCTCTCTTTTCAAGACTTACTGTATAACATCCCTTACTGATTTAGGTAATACCACTTTATGTGACCTGATTTAACAGAGTTGAATGCGTCTGTGGCCAAGAGTTGTGGGAGGGATAAGCTTCTGGAACAGCCAACAATTCTGTGCTGTTTTAAGAATGGAAATAAGCCATGTGGGTGATGGCTCATGACATTTCTTGAAAGCATATGAGCACTAAAATAGAGTGATTTGTTGTGCTATGGCTGTAGGGAGGATGCACAAAAGAAATGAATAATATTGGTAATGTGTGCCATTGGATAGATTTGAGGGAGCAGTATTTGTATATGAACAGACTGCTATTGACTTCATCATGAAAAAACTGATTTTTCTTTTATTGTGTGTGTATTTTATGCAAGAGTATTAGCCAATTCTGAAAAAGAAGTAAAGAAAGAGAAAAAAAAGGAATAACAGAAGCGGTTAGTCAATTCTCAGGGAATATCTACATTAGAATAAAGTGGTAAAGCAAGGCACCTACCAAAATAGTACCATATCTGATTTTTGCCAAATTAAATGTACTGTTGTGTTTCAAATTCCTAAGTTAAACGTGTAAAACTTTTATTAATATGAAGCATGCACTTCTCTTGGCTGAGAAATGTTGTGTATTTGAAGTAAATGGATTGGAATGTCATTCAAAAGGTTAGAAATAAATGACAGAGCATTTTTAGACAGTCTTATATACTGTATAATTGTGAATTGCATTTTCAAACTATGTAAAAAATAGATTATATAATGGTTAAAACTATTGGAAGTTTCTACCCTTGACTTTTACAGGTTCTTGATCCCCCTCCCTTTCTTTGTATTAAATAAGCACACAATGTATTTTTGATACAAAAAAAACATAGTTTTAAAAAATGATGTCAACAACCAGATGACCTTGCCAGGCCACCCATCAGTGATCTCGAGCCGATGGCATTTCTGCAGCTCATGTTTCATGCTGATGCTGGAACTTCGGACATCATATATATTATTGATAAAGATGATGAACCCAAAAATGAATAGCCGAAATGGAGATTGACACATGGTATATCAACTGTTATAACTGGGCCCCAGCCTCGCAAGCCAACTCCACCGCTGGCAAAGGCATTTAATATCGTAAACTGGCATTGCTCCCCACCAAAGAGAACAATTTTGCTTAACCCTTTCTTATTTGGCCGCTGTTTGGCTTTTGAATGGCTCAAGTACTGTACTTAACAGTACAAATAATATTTTTACACCCAATTTCTTGTTGTGTGATTTGTCTGTCTTAAAGTTACCTGTTACATCATGCAACTTGTCATAGGGGGAAATGGAAATGATGTTACAAAGTAGCCACCTTTGTGCACATCCGTCATGTAGCACCACTGTCACTCACAACATACTAAAGTTTTGAGCTCTACCTCTCACGGAGCGCTCATATCTGCAGCTCCTTCTCACCTGCTTCCTTTAAAAATAGTTTAATGTTCCCCGTGGAACACACCTGAAATACCTGTTAGATATGCTAATAATTAGATTACCTACACGTGTGATCAGAGAACAGCTCAAAAGTATGATGTGGTAGTGATGCAACCCAGCAGCTGGTTTTGCTCAAAATGGTAGAGCTGGTACCCAGTGTACCAGATATTGTGGGTTCATATCCTGTTGGGCCTTATCTAATGTTGCCTAATCAATATAGTTCTTATGGAAATCCTTTGAGGAAATGTTGAATGTATTGTATTGTATGTCTTTATTTATATAGCGCCATTAATGTACATAGAGCTTCACAGTAGTAATACATGTGGTAATCAAATAAATAACAAATAATATAAATAACAGATCATGGGAATAAGTGCTTTAGACATCAAAGTAACATTAAGGAAGAGCAGTCTCTGCCTCGAGGAGCTTACAGTCTAATTGGTAGGTAGGGAGAACGTACAGAGACAGTAGGAGGGAGTTCTGGTAAATGCGTCTGCAGGGGGCCAAGGTTTATGTATCATGTGTTCAGAATATCCACAGTGCTATTCATATGCTTCTTTAAGCAAGTGGGTCTTAAAGGTGGATAGAGAGGGTGCAAGTCGGGTACTGAGGTGAAGGGCATTCCAGAGGTGTGGGGCAGTCAGTGAAAAAGGTTTAAGGCAGGAGAGGGCTTTAGATACAAAGGGGGTAGAAAGAAGACATCCTTGAGAAGAACGCAAGAATCTGGATGATGCATAACGAGAAATTAGGGCTGAGATGTTAGGAGGGGCAGAAGAGTGTAATGCTTTAAAAGTGAGGAGAAGAATGGAGTGTGAGATGCGGAATTTGATCGGAAGCCAGGAGAGGGATTTCAGGAGGGGAGATGCTGAGACAGATCTAGGAAAGAGTAGAGTGATTCTGGCCAGCAGCGTTTAGGATAGATTGTAGGGAAGACAGGTGAGAGGCAGGAAGGCCGGACAGCAGGAGGTTACAGTAATCAAGACGGGAGAGAATGAGGGCCTGAGTCAGAGTTTTAGCAGTCGAGCAACAGAGGAAAGTGTGTATCTTTGTTATATTGCGGAGGAAAAAGCGACAGGTTTTAGAAATGTTTTGAATGTGAGGGGCGAATGTGAGAGAGGAGTCGAGTGTGACCCCTAGGCAGCGTGCTTTGGCTACTGGGTGAATGATCGTAGTTCCAATATTAATGTGGAAGGAGGTAGTAGGGCCAGGTTTGGGAGAAAGTATGAGGAGCTCTGTTTTAGCCATGTTGAGTTTAAGGCGGCGGAGGGCCATCCAGGATGATATAGCAGAGAGACATTCAGAAACTTTGGTTTGTACAGCAGGTGTAAGGTCGGATGTTGAAAAGTATATTTGTGTGTCGTCAGCATAGAGTTGATAATTAAACCCAAAAGATGTTATTAAGTCACCTAGAGAGATTGTGTACAGAGAAAAGAGAAGAGGTCCCAGGACATGTGACTCATTTAAATATATTATGCCATTAGTATATCTCCCAGGGTACATCATATGAGCACAAGTGTCTCTCTGGAGGGAGGTTTGAGGGGATGTAGAGTGGTAAGAAAAAGTTTGTGAATCCTAATAATAATTATGGAAATGCCATAGTTTTTCCATGATAACCTTCTTGAATCAAAATCAATCTTTTCTTAAATATCCAATTAAGTTTATATTAACCAATTCCATGTCTTTTGAAACAAAATGATGTATTAATTAGACAAACAATGAGTAATTAAGAGTCAGGGTATGCGCAAAAGTAAGCAAAACCCTGGTTTTATCAGCTAAATTAAAGGGGATCATTAGAATCAGGTATAAATAATTAGGTAGATCTTCAGGGGTGAGTTTGGGAGGTTCCACCCTGTATAAACATCAGAAGCATTGTGAGTTTGTTCTTCACCATACAGGTATGTGGAAACACATCATGCCACGGATAAAATAAATCTCTGAGGACCTCAGAAAAGTAGTTATGGATGCTCATCAGGAGTAGGAAACAGAAATAAACTGCCCGGCGCTTCCTTAATACAGTGCCACAGCACCACCTAGTGGTGAAAAAATATAACAAGCAAATGCAAGAAAGGGAAAATATGCAATATAAATAAGGTAACAACAATAAAATATATATAATCAAAGGACCACTCAACCTTAAGAGGAAAAAGCCACAATCCTCTAGAGAACAGAAAACGCCAGGGATGAGGGAGTGTGTCCCAGATTTGACCAATGGTGTTCTGCAGCAGTTTCAGATGATGAACTGCCTGAAAGAGTTGAAGGCCTGAGGCGAAGTAGAGGGGCTTTAACCCAGCAGGTCATTATTGGCCAGTAATGCCCTGTTCTGAGGGGATTATTACTGGCAAAATGTAGGCTTTTTTCATAAATAGAGAGAGGTGAGGGGGGGGAAAGAGGTGAGGGTGGGAAAGAGGTGATGGTGTGGAGAAGAGAGAGGTGAGGGGGAAATAATTGAGAAAGAAAGAGGTGAGGGGGGGAAAAGGTGAGGTAGGGGAGAAGAAAGAGAGGTGAGGGGGGGAAGAGAGAGAGGTGAGGGGGAAGAGAGATATGAGGGGTGAAGAGAGAGGTGCGGGGGGAAGAGAGAGATGAGGGGGGAAGAGAGATGTGAGGGGGGAAGAGAGAGAGGTGAGGGGAAGAGAGAGAGGTGAGGGGTGAGAGGAAAGAAAGGTGAAGGGGGAGAGGAGTGAGGGGGGAGAAAGAGAGGTGAAGGGGGAGAAGAGAGAAGTGAGGGGAGAGAGAGGTGAGATGAGAGGGAGCAAGGTGAAATGGGGGGAGAGGGGTGAGGGGGACTGAGGGGGGGAGAGGGGGGAGAGAGGTGAAGGGGGAATGAGGGGGGGAGAGGTGGGAGAGAGTTGAGAGGGGGAGAAGAGAGAGAGTTGAGGTTGGAAGAGAGAGAGGTGAGGGGGAGAAGAGAAAGGGGGAGGGGGAGAGAGGTGAGGAGGGGGTAGAGAGGTGAGGGGGGAGAAGAGAAAGGTGAAGGGGAGAGAGAGAGGTGCGGAGAGCGAAGAAAGAGCTTCAGGGAGAAGAGAGAAGTTTGGGGAGAAAGAGAGGTGTGGGGGAGAAAGTGAGGTGAGGGGTGGGAGAGAGGTGAACGGTGGGAGAGAGGTGAGGAAGGAGAGGTAGAGATGAGGAGCAGAAGTGAGGGGATGGGAGGAGGGAGAGGAGAGGTGGGTGCAGGAGAGATGGGGAGAGAAGTAGGGGGATAGTGATTTTAACTACAAACTAAATAAAAAGCAAATAATAATTACCTCAACACATGCTATACAAGTGGTGGAATTACTTTGTTTCAAGTAACAAAGTTACTAGTTGGCACGCACCAGTTTCTAACAGCTTCTAACAGCACTAACAACTGAGAGAGAGAGACTGCATACAGTATGCTGCTGTGCTGTGTGTGAGGAGAGGAGCGGAGGTGCAGCTGTGAGAGAGAGCCTGCATGTGCTACCGTGCTGTGTGTGAGTTAACATTTTTAAATTTGGCAGTTTTTAATTTCAAATTCTTAGCGCACACCCCTGCATGTCTGAAACCGGAATTGGCAAGTTGCCAAAGATTCCGGGCATTACAAAATGAATAATGCCCAGAATTTTAACCAATCAGAGAGCAGGGATTTTAATAATGCCCAGAGTTTTACAGCTTTAGCCTATAATGTGTGATAACGAGAGCAAGAATGTCTCTAACATATGTACACAGAAACGAACTGTTTACTAGTGTGCTGGGGGGCGTTTTGAGTACAGATAGTGTAATTTATAAATGTGATACCTCCAGATTTGCCATTGGTTGCCACCTCAAATTCCTTTTATACATCATTAATAATGTCCAATGATTGCATGAAAGGGCAATCCTTCATAAATTACTTTTTACAAAATTGTGGAACATTGAAGCTTATGATGTTTATATTACTTATACTCCATATTCCTACCCTTCTTCTGGCTCTGATTTTTATATCTCTTCCATAAAGGTGCTTTCCCCCAAAAGTGTTATTTAACAACATGTTGTATACTTTTATTTATGCAATGGTAAATTGTTCTTGCGATTTGTCCAACCAACTGTCATTTTAATTTCTTTATCCCTGTAATGACATCCGACTTTTGTTTGCTTTCAAACCTATTAATCTTTTTTTCCTGTCTCTTCAGGTAATACCCAGCAAACATCTGTCCATACTTCTTTAAGTTGTCTTAAGCTTTAAAATTGTCTTTGCATTTAGGGGTCAAGTTTGATATCCATAAATGAGACAAAACACACTAGTCATACACTTTGCTCTTTAGGTACAGTGGAAGGTTCCCTTGAAAGATTGTCTTATTTCATCCATATGCTCTCCATCCCATCATCTTTCTCTTATTGATTTCATTCAAACAGTTTCCATCCATGCTACACATACAGTAGTACAGGCATACCCTGCATTAACGTACGCAATGGGACCGGAGCATGTATGTAAAGCGATAACGCACTTAAAATGAAGCAATACCTTTTTTCCACTTATCAATGCATGTACTGTACTGCAATCGTCATATACGTGCATAACTGATGTACTGCTGCGGCACAGTTTATTCGAGCATTTGCCCGTTCTGTGCCGCAGCAGTAGCCTGGCGCGCGCCCGAGTGTGACGGGCGCGCGCCGAAGCAGCGGAAGAACGCCCTCCGATCGGGGCGCTCTCCCTCCCGCTGCCGGGTCCGCCGGGTCCCCCGGAACCCCCTGCCGCTGTCCCGCGATCGCGGGACACCAGGGCTCCCTCGGGGAGCCCCTGGACGCGCGTGCAGGGGGCGCACGCTCCCGAAGACGCGTGACCGCGCGTCTATGACGCGCGGCACGCCGAGGGGCGGCCACTAGCAAGCCGGGAAATCTCCCGGCTTGCGGATCTGGCCGCAGTGCAATTAAATGTGTCGCCAGTGTAAATAATGCATTTGTAACAAGCTCTATAGTCTCCCTGCTTGCGCACAGCTTTGGTACATGTCGGGAGCCGGTATTGCTGTTCAGGACGTGCTGAGCGCATGCGTGAGCTGCTGTTTTTTCTATTGGCCGATATGTCCTTACTCGCGAGTCTACTTAAAGTGAGTGTCCTTAAAGCGAGGTATGCCTGTACACAGTTTTTACGTTGACTTTGTTCTTTGTAGAGTTGAAACATTTGTTGAAAATTACTTTGGTCTTGCTAAGATTCATATGGAGGCTCACCTTCTTACTTGCTTCAGCCTGGTTTATTATTTTTTGGTTGAAGTCTTCTGTACTTGTGGCCTTCCTATGCATGGATTTTATTGCCTTTGCCACTGGAAGGATGCATGGTACATCATTGGTGGTTTCTTCTCGCTTCTTCATCTTCTTGATTATGCCCTATGTTATCTGTGTTAATGTACAATTTATTGTAGAAGTCCTCAACTCTCTTTATGATAAGTCTTTATTGTTGCTCTATCATCTTGTTTGATGTGCAATAATTTGCTTCTCAATCGTAAGTCACCGCTTCATCTTCTTTAAACTTTTGTCATCTTTGATAGTCTTCTTCACCATATCACTGTAACATTTTCTCACATCCTCACTTATGCTTTAATCATGCCTTCATTCAATTTTTGTTCTTGCATCTTGGGATTGCTTCATTTCTTATTTCCTTAGTGCTACTTTTTATCATTTGATAGTTTCTTATTCTGTTTTGTTAGCGATTCTTCCAGCTTTTTCTGTGCATTTAACTACAATCTCCATAATTGTTTGTTAAAGTACCACTATCGCTGAAGCAATTTTTCAGTCTAGTTGAGATTTCCTTGAATGAATGAATACTTAAGGTTCTTAATATTGTTTTTTTTCTTCCTTTTAATCCATTTTATCCTTTTCCATCTTCACATAAAAATGTAATTTTCAGTGAATCCATCAGGAATCACTTGTTCTGTCAAACCTATATTTGACACACAGAAAATTGAAGTGATCTTAAAAGTATGCCCCCTTTTTATTATTGATATTTACACATAGTTTGTCTCTATGGGGAATAGCATACAGTATGTAGTGTTCCAACCCACTGTTGCTTTAAAGTTCTGTTTAATTGCTGCTGTTCTGCTTAGTAATCAGATGGGATTGGTTCTCAGCAGGTCTTCCTGGTTGAGAATAAAGGAGATCTGTAGCAGTCTGGAGGAGACAAGGGGGCTATGCACTAAGCAGTGATAAGTCGTTTTAAGAGCGCAAAGTGCTCTTAGAACGTGAAGTTCCGCCGAGCGCTATTCACTAAGCCGCGCAGACTGGCACTTTGCGCTCTAAAACTGAAGTTTTCTTGAAATTTTTTCAAAGTCCAACTTTGCTCGTACGATCAGCTGTTTGCGCTGAATCCTGCCCTTCTGCGGGATACACTAAGCAACGCAAACTGATCGTACGTAAAAGTTGCGCTGAATAAAGCTCACCAGCTAAAGGCTGGTGATAAAAAAGCAGGACTTAGAAAAAATTCTTTGTTTACCTTTTTGCATGCGCAACACCAATACAACAGGCCGGCGGGTGTCCCCGGCTTACCAAGCGGGGGTCCCCGCGGGAGTGCGGGGGTCCCTGTGGGAGTCCCGGGGGGGGGGGGGGGGGCAGTCCCGGGGTACCCGCAGGCCTGCGGTAACAATGTTGCGCCTCCAAAAATAATAAACAATATTAATAACTAAATACACCCCCCTAACACATACTATACAGTAATGGGCAAAATTACTATTATCCACATATGGATAATAATGCATTTGCCCATTGTAAATACATATAACTTTCAATAAATACAGTAAAAACATATTACACTTACCTTTTACAGGCACCCACGATGAAGGCCGTCTTCATCATCATCTTCATCCTGCCCATGCCCCTCCGATGCTGCAAGACATACACAAGAATAAAAACATCCAATGTAATGTCCCCTATCCCCTTAATCACCATAGCGGTTATAAACAGCTACAGGCATTAAGGGGTTAACCCACCCTCACCCACCACTCGGGAGGCCTACATACCCTCCCCCACTAACCCCCCCCCCACCCCATGAGGCCTAACTACCCTCACCCAATACCCAGTCGGGAGGCCTACCCACATACCCTTGGGGCCAATACCCCCACCCCCAGTACCAACAATTTAAACAATACACAGCCCCACAATAAACATCATTATATTTATTAAATACATAACCCACCCCCTGTGCCCCCCCATAAATACATGATTTATTCTTTTACATACAGGGTTCATACCCCAGGCCCACGTGAGTCCCCGGTGGGCCTGACGGGTCACCTCACAGACCTACAGGTTAACAGCAACTTGTTTCATACAGGTTCTGGAGGCCTGTTGGTGGGTCCGGCCAGGCACCATGGCCCACCAGGTGGTCTCCGTGGGTCACCGTGGGCCACAATTTTGTCCCCACGGTAGGCCCGCGGATGTCTGGTAGGCCCCGGGTCAGATCCACAGTTGTCAGAGGAGCCTCGGGTGGTTCCCACAGGGGTCTGGGGACCCACGGGTGGGCACTATGGGTCCGCAGACTATGGGTCCGCGGTGCCCCCACAGATGTGGGGCCACCAGTTCTTCCCCGCATGTGTCCCCCGTGGACACACCAGCCTGATACCCATGAGATACCTGAGGATACTGCAGGTGGTCTCCAGAGGTCTCTCGCAGAGCCAAAAGGAACAAACCCTGAATGTAAAACAAATAAACCTGACCTATACATTCAATACATCAATCCCCCCCCCCCCCCACAACACATACAGTACAATAATGTGCAAAATAACTATTATCCAGATAGGGATAAAAGATTATTTGCCCATTATTAAACACATTAACTAGCATAATAAAATAAATAAAGTTCTACTGACCTCATCAATAAGAAGCCCCCGTCGCCAGCACAATCCTTGTCCTCCGTTGCCAACAAAATACATAGCCAATACATAGCAATAACATTCAGATATCAATTAACCCCTTAATCACCTTATCGGATAATAACCGCAAAGATAATTAAGGGGTTAAGCCACCCTGGCCCGATACCCACCCTTCATATATATATATATATATATATATATATATACATACACACACACATGATGAACCAATATACAAATACATGTAGAAGGGTTATCAAAAACATGCTCTACTACAAATACCACTTATCCATACAGACACAGTACAATAAAATCATATTTCCTAAAAAAAATACAACCTCATCTTCCAATCAAAATCCTCAAATGCCAATCAAAAGCCTCAAATGCCAATCAAAACATTGCATTTACATTGTATACATGATGCATACAATCCATGCACCATGTACACCCTGCAAATGAATGTTAACAATAACATATTCCAAACAAAATACCAATACATCCAAACAAGTATACTATTTAAACCAATCAAGTCACCATAAATCAATTAGCATTCATTAATCAAATCACTAAACAATTTAAATTCCATCCATAACAATTAACTATTTCAATCGTTAAACAGAACAAGTTACCATCAGACAAAATATAAGTACCAAAAAGAATACAATATACAAAAGCAAGCCTCACCATGACCTAAAGTACACCATACAAGACCAAAAATTACATCTATCTAATTTTAAAATACATTACACACACATTTATGCATAGCAGCATAGCCCAAATCATTTTAAACAGAGCAAAAAAAGCTTTTAAAACAACATAATTTCTTACCCTGTATGTATATATCGATCTAGACATACATACATACATACATACATACAGTTTCAAGAAATTATGTACAAAAAAAAAAACACATGTAAAAAACAAACAAAAAAAAGAACAAGTTAAATAAAATACATTTCTTTTGTTCACTTACCATTACTTGACCCACTCACCGACTCCCGTTGAACAGCTTACTCTCGCACCAATCCATGCACAGGAACCCATAAAATAATAAACCATAAAATAATAAACATTAAAATAAAAAAACAAAACAATCCACGGGTCTTCTATTTGTAATCCATCTTCATCTGTATTCTTCTTTCTTGTATCTGCGGCTCTCCTCTGGGGTCTTCTTCTCTTCTTCGGCCACGCCTTGGTCTTCTTCTTCTGTAGGAGGCCCTTCCTCCTCGGCGTCTACCTTCAAAATGAGACGACATAGGCTTTTAAAGGCCTAAGATGTCACATTTTCGTCATATGGTTCCCACGGCCCTGATTGGGCCGTGAAAACCATGTGCATTGGCCGAGAAAAAAAAAATGATGACGTCATTTAAAGGCAATGAAAGCACAGCCAATCAGAATGGCTGTGCTTCAATTGCCTTAAAGAGGACGTCATGAAAAGAAAGATGGCTGGCCTCACATGGTACGGTAGCCAATCAGAGCGTGGGAACTACATCCCAACTCTGATTGGCTCTAGTAGACTATGTGACAGAGGCTTGGGGGAGAACGGATGTGACGTCACTGAAAGCCTGTCACATGGTACTAGAGCCAATCAGAGTTGGGATGTATTTCCCATGCTCTGATTGGCTACTGTACCATGTGAGGCCGGCCATCTGAGGCCGGCCATCTTTCTTTTCATGACGTCATCTTAAAGGCAATTGAAGCACAGCCATTCTGATTGGCTGTGCTTTTATTGCCTTTAAATGACGTCATCATTTTTTTATTTCTTGGCCAAAGCACATGGTTTTCACGGCCCAATCAGGGCCGTGGGAACCATATGACGAAAATGTGACGTCATAGGCCTATAAAAGCCTATGTCGTCTCATTTTGAAGGCAGACGCCGAGGAGGAAGGACCTCCGGAAGAAGAAAGAAGGCCAGGGCGTGGCCGAAGAAGAGAAGAAGACCCCGGAGGAGAGCCACAGATACAAGAAAGAAGAATACAGATGAAGATGGATTACAAATAGAAGACCCGTGGATTGTTTTTGTTTTTTATTTTAATGTTTATTATTTTATGGTTTCTTATTTAATGGGTTCTTGTGCGTGGATTGTTTCGAGAGTAAGCTGTTCAACGGGAGTCAGTGAGTGGGTCAAGTAATGGTAAGTGAACAAAAGAAATGTATTTTATTTAACTTGTTCTTTTTTTTGTTTGTTTTTTACATGTGTTTTTTTTTTTTTTTGTACATAATTTCTTGCCACTGTATGTATGTATGTATGTATATATGTCTAGATCGATATATACATACAGGGTAAGAAATTATGTTGTTTTAAAAGCTTGTTTTTCTGTGTTTAAAATGTTTTTGGCTATGCTGCTATGCATAAATGTGTGTGTAATGCATTTTAAAATTAGATAGATGTAATTTTTGGTCTTGTATGGTGTACTTTAGGTCATGGTGAGGCTTGCTTTTGTATATTGTATTCTTTTTGGTACTTATATTTTGTCTGATGGTAACTTGTTCTGTTTTTTTTTTTTTAAACTTAATTTTTATTAAAAAAAATTAGGGAGAGGGGAGGAATGAAGAAAATAAAAAATGGGGGGGAGGGAAGGGTACAGAAAATAGAGATGGGAGAAAGTTCACATTCATTTACAATTGTACCTAACAAGATTTCTTAAAATATTCTATCACACAGTTGGTAACTTGTTCTGTTTAACGATTGAAATAGTTAATTGTTTAATTGTTATGGATGGAATTTAAATTGTTTAGTTATTTAATTAATGAATGCTAATTGATTTATGTGACTTGATTGGTTTAAATAGTATACTTGTTTGGATGTATTGGTATTTTGTTTGGAATATGTTATTGTTAACATTCATTTGCAGAGTGTACATGGTGCATAGATTGTATGCATCATGTATACAATGTAAATGCAATGTTTTGATTGGCATTTGAGGATTTTGATTGGAAGATGAGGTTGTGTTTTTTAAGGAAATATGATTTTATTGTACTGTGTCTGTATGGATAAGTGGTATTTGTAGTAGAGCATGTTTTTGATAACCCTTCAACATTTATTTCATCATGTGTGTGTATATATATATATTGTAGATCTCTCTCTCTCTCTCTCTCTCTCTCTCTCTCTCTCTCTCTCTCTCTCTCTCTCTCTCTCTCTCTCTCTATATATATATATATATACATATATATATATTTATATATATTTGTACAGTGGCTTCATCATGTATATATATATATATATATATATATATATATATATATATATATATATATATATATATATAGTAAGAGAGAGAAAGGCCCTAAGAAAGCACTCTAGTATGTATTTAAGTACAAATCACATAATTTTTATTGGTAAATTATCACAGAACAACGATTAAAAACGAAGCACAGAAAATATTAAAATAGGGCATGGATCCCCTGTACGTTACAAGACTTGACAAATCCTTCAAAGACGTGTCCTCATAGGGACATAACCAGAAGTCAAAATTGACAATAATAATGCTCTAAGGTACCTGACAAGGTAAGTCTAATATAACAAGCAACAGACTTAATAACCGTGGCTATGGCTACGTGATCATAGGCAGAAAATCACAACATACTGTTATCTCCATCAGTCTAGGGTAAGTCTATAGTGACACATAAAAATTATGTGATTTGTACTTAAATACATACTAGAGTGCTTTCTTAGGGCCTTTCTCTCTCTTACCCTATTTATCTGCCCTTACAGCACCACCGACATATCACTGTATATTGGATTTATCCAGTGTCGGTATTTGGTTGTATTCATATATCCTGTGGATGCGGGGTCCCCCGATTTTCTCTCGTATATATATATATATATATATATAAATATATATATATATATATATATATATATATATATATATATATATATGTGTGTATATATATATAGATGCATGATGAAGCCACTGTACAAATGAATGAGTGAAGGGTGGGTATCGGGCCAGGGTGGCTTTACCCCTTAATTACCTTTGCGGTTATTATCCGATAAGGTGATTAAGGGGTTAATTGATATCTGAATGTTATTGCTATGTATTGGCTATGCATTTTGTTGGCAACGGAGGACAAGGATTGTGCTGGCGACGGGGGCTTCTTATTGATGAGTTCAGTAGAACTTTATTTATTTTATTATGCTAGTTAATGTGTTTAATAATGGGCAAATAATCTATTATCCCTATCTGGATATTAGTTATTTTGCACATTATTGTACTGTATATGTTGGGGGGGGGGATTGATGTATTTAATTTGTAGGTCATGTTTATTTTTTTTACATTCAGGATTTGTTCCTTTTGGTTCTGCGAGAGACCTTTGGAGACCCCCTGCGGTATCCTCGGGTATCTCACGGGTATCAGGCTGGTGGGTCCACGGGGGACACCTGCGGGGAAGAACAGGTAGCCCCACATCTGTGCGGGCACCGCGGACCCGTAGTCTGTGGGGAAGAATCGGTGGCCCCACATCTGTGGGGGCACCGTGGACCCGTAGTGTGCAAATAAGAACCGGTGGGCTCACATCTGTGGGAGCACTGCGGACCCGTAGTGCCCACCCATGGGTCCCCAGACCCCCGTGGGAACCACCCCAGGCCCCTCAGGCACCTGTGGATCTGACCCGGGGCCCCCAGACATCCGCGGGCCTACAGTGGGGACCCAGTTGTGACCCACGGTGAACCGCGGAGACCACCTGGTGGGCCATGGTGCCTGGTGGGACCCACCAACAGGCCTCCAGAACCTGTATGAAACAAGTTGCTGGTAACCTGTAGGTCTGTGAGGTGACCCGTCAGGCCCACCAGGGACTCACGTGGGCCTGGGGTATGAACCCTGTATGTAAAAGAATAAATCATGTATTTATGGGGGGCACAGGGGGTGTGTTATGTATTTAATAAATATAATGATGGTTATTGTGGTGCTGTGTATTGTTTTTATTGTGGGTACTGGGGGTGGGGGGAGGGGGTATTGGCCCCAAGGGTATGTGGTTAGGCCTCACGGGGTGGGGGGTTAGTGGGGGTGGGTATGTAGGCCTCGTGAGTGGTGGGTGAGGGTGGGTTAACACCTTAATGCCTGTAGCGGTTAATAACCGCTATGGTGATTAAGGGGTTAGGGGACATTGCATTGGATGTTTTATTCTTGTGTATGTTTTGCAGCATCGGAGGGGGCATGGGCAGGATGAAGATGAGGATGAAGACGGCCTTCATCGTGGGTGCCTGTAAAAGGTAAGTGTAAAATATATTGACTGTATTTATTGTAATTTATATGTATTTAAAATGGGCAAATGCATTATTATCCATATGTGGATAATAGTAATTTTGCCCATTACTGTACTGTATGTGTTAGGGGGCGGGGGGGATGTGTGTTGTATATTGCTATGTTTATTGGGGGCAACTGGCCCCAATAAACATGTTATTGTGCCTTAACCCTTTCATTGCCTTAGCGGTTAGCCGCTAAGGTAATGAAGCTGCTTTAATGTATTTTTATTAATTGTGTGCGGGGTCAGGGGGTCCTCTGAGCTGAACCGCATTGATTGATAGTGACACAAAGGTGGGTCTGTTTCTGTAGTCTATATAAGACACAGAACTGCCTAAAGTTAGCCTGTCTGGTTCTGGTTATGTTCTTGTGTCCTGAGTGAAGAGTCTGCAGCAGTTCAAGTCTGTCTGTCAGAGTGCAAGCCTGATACACACTGTGTCCAGGGACCTGGCACAGATGGTGATCTCCCTTAAGGGGAGAGGTGGAGAACAACTCAATTATGAGAGAGGGAACCTTCTGCATGGAGTACCTCGACGGAATGAGCGGCTAAGTGTCGGCCGCGATGAGGGGACGTCTGCCAGAGTAGATGACATTAAAGATGCCCTGGTTCAAAAGATCCCTCCTGTGTGAGTGTGGAGTTATTCCCCAGGAGGATGCACCAAGAAGGAGTTCCCCATCAGATACTTCCCCCTGCTGCCGTAGGGATCCGGATGGGTGGAGGAGCTGCATCGAATGTGAGTAGGACTCAGAACACTACCTCAGACTCCTGTCATGGTGATATTCCCCATACCAACCCAGCGGGAGACTCAGGAGTTCTGTTACCAGCAGGTGCACCACATATCACACATCCATGTAATGGGGGGATTTTCTTACATATGGGTCAGGATTAGAAGGGCCCAGGGAAAACACCGTTACATATACATTTGCCACGCTCAGCAGCACTCTTTTTGACATAAATATATATTCATGATGTGGTGGGTGTAGGAGTTTGAGCTAGCTGGGAATGTGTGTGTTAATATCACAATACCTTATTTTTTTCGGATTTATTATTTGCATCCCTGGAATTCTCTAATCTTTAAACCGTTATTCTACATGCATAGCTTGATAAAACAACTTATTACCAACAATACATACAACAGTCAATGGATTTTTACCACAAACTACAGTTCTCACACACAATAATTTCAGATTTAAAATACTTTACTACAGTAGCTCCAACTATCCTATACAGCAATGGTGTCCAATGTTTCCCACAGTCACATGAATGTGTCAAGAAAAGAAACTTTTTGACATTGCCCTTATTGGCGATGCATGCAGAGGTGAAGACAAGAGACTTGTTTAGGGGAACAAATTATTTTTAACATGCAAGTCAACCTTGTACTTCTAAAACTAATGCATATACTGCAGCCCCTAAAAGTACTGGAATCAACACCAAAATGAGTAAATACCAAAAATGTACTAATTTTGATTCCAGTTATCAATGTCCGATACCTTGCGGTATTGTAGTACTGCCAAAAAGTACTTACATTGTTATCACCTACTGCAGGTTGGCATTAGGCTTATCTTGCCTGTGTATATAATGGCCACTATATACAAAGCTAAGATAACCCTACAGTGCCCTGTGGACGTACAACGTATGTCATGAAAACCTGCACCCTGGAGGCCCTTATGACAAACAGTGGCGGCCGGGCTAAACCTAATGCGGCTGCCCCCGCATTTTAAAAATAGCGCGGGCGGGGCGCGCTTATCTTCGGCCGAAATCCGTCCGGCTTTCCCGTGCCTCGGGTGCTTTCAATAGTAAGCGCCATTAGCGCTTATCTATTGAAGTGGTCGCCGCGCGGGAAACTCCGTTTTTAAACGGAGAGCAGACACGCTACGCTCCCGGCCAGCTCCCGGCAAGCGTTAGATTAAAAGCTGCCGCAGCAGTACAGTATGTTGTATTTCCTGCACTTCTCACACCTTTGCTCCAGCTGGCAAGGCTGTAGATGAGCCTCTGCTGGTTGAAGTATCTCATCTGCACTTTAAGAAAGCACAGATGGGATGTAAGTTAATTGGGTTTAACCCCTAAAATAACCCCCTGCTGGTTTCCTACCTTTAATACTGGCTGATGTGGGGAGCATCATTGGATCTAGTGCCGACAGATAGATACATATATACACACGTGTGTGTGTGTTTGTGCATGTGCGCATATGTACATATACAGTTAGGTCTGAAAATAATTGGACACTGACACAATTTTCATAATTTTGGCTCTGTACGCCTCCACAATGGATTTCAAATGAAACAACCGAGATGCAATACAAGTGCAGAGTTTCAGCTTTAATTCAAAGGGTTGAACAAAAATATCGTATGAAACGTTTAGGAATTGCAACCATTTTCATACACAGTCCCCTTATTTCAGGGGCTCAATTGTAATTGGACAAATTAACACAATCATAAATAAAATGTTCATTTTTAATACTTTGTCGAGAATCATTTGCAGGCAATGACTGCTTGAAGTCTGGAACGCCTGGACATCACCAAATGCTGGGTTTCCTCCTTCGTGATGCTTTGCCAGGCCTTTACTGCAGCTGTCTTCAGTTGTTGTTTGTTCGTGGGTCTTTCTGCTTTAAGTTTTGTCTTCAGCAAGTTAAATGCATGCTCGATCGGGTTGAGATCAGGTGATTGACTCGGCCATTGCAGAATATTCCACTTTTTTGCCTTAAAAAACTCCTGTGTTGCTTTCGCAGTATGTTTTGGGTCATTGCGCATCTGTAAAGTGAAGCGCCGTCCAATCAACTTCGCTGAATTTGGCTGAATCTGAGCAGACAATATATCCCTATACACTTCAAAATTCATCCGGCTGCTTCTGTCTTCTGTCACATGATCAATAAACACTAGTGACACAGTGCCATTGTAAGCCATGCATGCCCATGCCATCACACTGCCTCAACCGTGTTTTACAGATGATGTGGTATGCTTCGGATCATCAGCCGTTCCAAGCCTTCACCATACTTTTTTCTTCCCATGATTCTGGTACAGGATGATCTTAGTTTCATCTGTCCAAAGAATGCTGTTCCAAAACTGGGCTGGCTTTTTTTAGATATTGTTTGGCAAAGTCTAATCTGGCCTTTCTATTCTTGAGGCTTATGAGTGGTTTGCACCTTCTGGTGAACCCTCTGTATTTGCTCTCCTGAAGTCATCTCTTTATGGTAGACTTGCATAATGATATGCCTACCTCCTGGAGAGTGTTCTTCACTTGGCTGGATGTTGTGAAGGGGTTTTCTTTACCATGGAAAGGATTTTAAGATCATCCACCACTGTTGTCTTCCGTGGACGTCCAGGCATTTTTGTGTTACAGAGCTCACCATTGCGTTCTTTTTTTCTCAGAATATACCAAACTATTGATTTGGCCACTCCTAATCTTCCCACTATCTCTCTGATGGATTTTCTTTTTTTTTGGAGCCTAAGGATGCCCTTTTTCACTTGCATTGAGAGCTCCTTTGACTGCATGTTGTGGGTTCACTGCAACAGCTTCCAAATGCGAATGCCACACTTGGAATCAACTCCAGACCTTTTACCTGCTTAATTGATGATGAAGTAACGAAGGAATAGCCCACACCTGTCCATGAAACAGCTTTTGAGTCAATTGTCCAATTACTTTTGGTCCCTTGAAAAAGAGGAGGCTACATATTAAAGAGATGTAATTCCTAAACCCTTCCTCCGATTTGGATGTGAATACCCTCAAATTAAAGCTGATTTACTGCACTTTAAGCACATATTATTTTTATTATTATTTAACTGTAACTTGAATTTATTTTGGTACACAGCCGAAATAACAAAACTTGTATCAGTGTCCAATTATTTCCGGACCTAACTGTATGTATATATATATATATATATATATATATATATATATATATATATATATATATATATATATACATACAATTAGGTCCGGAAATAATTGGACACTGATACAAGTTTTGTATATATATATATATATACACCATACACACACACACACAAACTGTAGAAGTAGAGGTACAAGTGCGTATTTCTTTTGCGTGCAATGCAGACCAACAGAATGGGAATCCTTCACCATTCAAATAACAAAAAGCAGACCGGTTTAGTTGGTTGCACTCAATAGTGAATCAGATGTAGTCACAGGGACATTTGAAACATTTTTCCTTTTATCATTACAGAGAAAGCACAACGTTTCGAGGTTTGCAGGTCCTATGTCAGATGCCGTGATTATGGGTACCTTTGATTGATATATCGGCAGAGTCCATGTCAATCTTTGATACTTTAAAATTTAACACAGTAATCTTGTCCTTGAGGTGTCTTGTGGAAATGAACTACAAAAGTCGTGTTGCATACTGTATACAGATGCAGTGCTGTTTAAGTTACATTTGGGCATGGGGAAATTGCTTATGAATGGAGTCTGACGCGGCTTGATCGCAGCTCCCCCAAACCCAAAAGTTGAGCTGATTCAATCTGCACGGATTCATCAAAATTTGCTGTGGATAAAACCCATGGAAGGATTTGTAGAATCCAATATGCGGATTCAGAAATCTGTTGGCGGATTCTTTACAATTTGCCAATGGATTGCTGAATCCGCAAATTGGATTCTACAAATCTGCCCACGGATTTCAGAATCTGTGGAGTGTATTGTTAAAAATAATTTAAAAATCCATAAAACGCGAATCGCCCTTTTTGACATCGATCCACTGAAATCTGCGGACCAAAGGAACCAGATCCAAATTCGCCAAAAACATTCGCCCATCTTTACCAACAGGTATATTTATAGTGCAACAAACACTGCATCAGTCTTGAATTTGGTAGTATCCTGTACCATTTAACATTACTCTAATATTTGTAAAAATAAAACAAGGTTTGGCGAGGGGCATAAAAATGCACCCCACCATGGTGCAGTAGCATATAAAAAAATGTATTCTATCTTTTATAAAAAGGGACAATCAACATACTTTATTCACCTTTATATGACAGTTTAAAGTGACCAATTCCAGTTGGGTTTGGATATATTACTGTTCATTACTTTAATTACATGAGAAAATAATGGTGCATCAGACTGTTAACAGTTAACTGAGCAAACACAAAAATAATGAAATGTTATATTTTCTAAAAGTAGATAGCATTTTTGAAGTGAAACTTCCTTAGTGGCACCTCATTCGTGATGGGGCAAAAAAGGATTGTGGAGACAGAAATGAAACGGATGTGACGTCAGTGCTGGCAGTTGAGGCCGGGCTGTGTTCTGGCTCAGCCCGACCCCAACACTGACATCACACCCGCTCCACAAATCAGATGCGGCGCCGCCGGCGCCGCTCCTAATGGCCACTGCACCCCCCACACAGCCGCTGACATGCGGCGGCGGCGGTGATAGCCGCCACCGCCGCTCATAACGTTCCCCGCCCGCTGCCTAGTGCCGCGCATGCGCGATGGCGCCAGTGACTCCTGGCTCCTGCTCGGGTAAAGTGGGAAGCGGGGGGGTTTGAGCGCGCCGCTTCCCACGCATACGGCGGGCCCGGTGCGGCCGCGTCTCAACCTTCCCCCACCCCTCTCCCCCCAATTACCCCCTCTATTCCTCCCCCCATACCCCCCCACCGGCATCATGGTGTTCTTCCCCGGGGGGGGGGGGGCGTCACACTCGCATGGGCCGTCACACTCACATGGGCCTCCTCGCCGTATGTGCCGTCCTCCCTGCCCTGATCCCCGGCACTGCGGGGCAACACAACCTGTGCCCATCCCTCCTCCTACCACACTGCTCTGCCGCCGTGCTCGCAGGTGCAGGGGGTGATCGGAGGTGCAGGGGGTGAGGGGAGGTGCAGGTGAGGAGGTGAAGGGGGGTGATGTGAGGAGGTGAAGGGGGGTGATGTGAGGAGGTGAAGGGGGGGTGATGTGAGGAGGTGAAGGGGGGGTGATGTGAGGAGGTGAAGGGGGGGTGATGTGAGGAGGTGAAGGGGGGGTGATGTGAGGAGGTGAAGGGGGGTGATGTGAGGAGGTGAAGGGGGGTGATGTGAGGAGGTGAAGGGGGGTGATGTGAGGAGGTGAAGGGGGGTGATGTGAGATGCAGGGGGGGTGATGTGAGGTGGAGGGGGGTGATGTGATGTGCAGGGAGGTGGTGTGATGTGCAGGGGGGTGATGTAAGGTGCAGGGAGGTGATGTGAGGTGCAGGGGGGTGATGTAAGGTGCAGGGAGGTGATGTGAGGTGCAGGGGGGTGAAGGGGGTGATGTGAGGTGCAGGAGGGTGATGTGAGGTGCAGGGAGATGATGTAAGGTGATGTGAGGTGCAGGGGGTTGATGCGAGGTGCAGGGGTTTGATGCGAGGTGCAGGGGTTTGATGCGAGGTGCAGGGGTTTGATGCGAGGTGCAGGAGGGTGATGCGAGGTGCAGGGGGGTGATGCGAGGTGCAGGGGGTGATGCGAGGTGCAGGGGCATATGCGAGGTGCAGGGGGGTGATGCGAGGTGCAGGGGCATATGCTAGGTGCAGGGGCATATGCAAGGTGCAGGGGCATATGCAAGGTGCAGGATGGGTGCGCATACATCACACACGCACACACACAGTCACACGCGCACACTACACAGTCACACGCGCGCGCACACACAGTCACACGCACACACACACAGTCACACGCACACACACACAGTCACACGCACACACACACAGTCACACGCACACACACACAGTCACACGCACACACAGTCACACGCACGAGGAATTCACGCTTAGTGCAAATAGCTAATACAGGGGATGTGTGCCGAGCACGCACATTCTAAGTCCAAATTTATTTGCATTTTGTCAAAAAAATTGTATTTTGATTTTTAATTAAAACATCACAAACACAATTTCTGTGACAAAAGTCAAAGAAGTTTCACTTACTATGCGCGTGCACAGCACACACAGCTTTTTTTTTTTTTTATGGTGTATAAAATAGCTCTTCCAGACAAACCTTCAATAGCTATATTACATACTGCATTGCAGAGTTTAAAAATGCTTTCTTATTTTTTGTATACTAATTAGATTGGTTAGGTCTAATGAGCAAACATGCACATTGGATAAACACCAATTTTAAATTCAACTTTTGGTATGCTGTTTAGTCTGCTAGGGTGAATCCCGATACTGACAAATAAATCATGCATTAAAAAATGTTATTTCAAAGATGTTAAAATTACAATGGCCCCTTAACAACTACCCCTGCTAGTGAAGAGGCAATGCCTGGAAATATATTCTTGTGAGGAAAGAAAAGATATGCATATCTATACTTAATGGGGCTGGGGGTTAATTTCAGAAAATATACACTTTAGTGGGGTATTTATTATGCTAATGGGGTGTTTTTTCTTGCTAAGTATCTGAAATGTGTAACTTTATAATAACAAAAATCAATAATATTGTTTTTAACAAAATCAGAAGAGTATGTAACCCTCACGGATAATTAAGTGCAATAGTATTGTATATTAGAATTGCGCCAAAATGCCTAGAGTGGCATTTGGGTGCTACAGTATCTATGTGCTAAATTGAAGTATATTAAAAAAAAAATAATAGAGATAAGGCTGTGACTACAACCTGATCCCTAACAAGAAGCACACTTGTTAGAGCACACCTGGGCTATTTAAAACTTAACGTTTAATATTCTTAAAATTAATATGTCTTTAAATATTATTGTGTGTATTGTGGTTTAAAAAGTATTCCAGGAAGTAAGGTGAGAATGCACCTTGCTTCGCAAAGTAAACCACAACTGAACTCCAATATAACTTGTCATATAGTAGCAATTATATATAAAATTAATATGGCAATGTGGGTCAGTGTGCCTCACTACCAAGTATATAATTGTTGTTTTTAGCCTATTGGTTGTTAATTCCCTTTTGTATCTAGGATCACTAAATGTTCATTATACAGCACTTAGATTACCCACACAACATCCATAAAATATGGAATACATGTGTAAAGGGGGGGGGGAGGTAATGGTCAGTAGCACAGTATACCAAATCACTCACCATCAATTAGATAACAAGTTGAAACTGCAATGTTGACCAAATGCTGCTATTTCACACATAACAGTATATACCATTGGAGTTTAGCAGGCTGACTAGATGTAAAAGCCATGACTGTTATAGCGCAGCTCCAACATCACTGCATATGTTTACTCCTAATGTATATGGTATATGTATAGATGATAAGTAAGTGTGATTGTAAATTGTCAGCAGTATACAGTATACTGTATGTACAGTATAATACAATGATCAACTTAATTGATGGTGAGTGGTATATGGGATTGATCCTGTGACAACTGACTCACCCCAGTACTGCAAAGTATTGTATCACTACACACACAGATGCTGTATGGTATGATAACCAAATGCTTGAGTGGAAAGTATATCTATTTGAGGAGAGGTCTGGGACCAGGCCTAGCACGCAAGAGAGAGTGGCATTATCCGGACCACCTCGGAGGGACGTCACGAAGGAAGTCGTGGTCGGCGGATCCTTTTCAAAGTATTTGCGGTTCGGGTACTGGAGTGACTGGCAGGTACTGTTACTAAAGTGCACCAACATACCGGTCCCATACAGGTGCTGATCAACCTATAGGGGTGGGTTCTTTGAGGACATTACTGGGATAAGTGACCAAAGGGACTTAACGTATATTCTGGACATGGTGTTGGGGAAATAAGGTGTGGGGTGAAGGCCCTGCGAGGCATGTGGTAGTTGTATATTTAGTCGCTATAGAGTATAGTTATATCTGTTATATCTGTTATATCTCTGTTACAGTAAAGCCCTTTCTATTTTTTACTAAGCGTATGTACTGTATTCATTGTGAATGTGTCCTGTGAGGGGCTCCTTCCATTCTGTTGGGATCCCTCTCAGGTGGAGCGCTGCACCATATTGTAAGAGTGATTCACCCCATGCTCTCCGTGACAGAGACTCAGGCTCCTGTGAGCCAACAGGTATAAGGGCAGCATGGGTAGTCGCTGTGTTTCAGAGGGAAACAGGGCTACATATTGTTGGTATAATTAGCGCAGTTCCCATATTCATGAGGCTAATCTAACTCCATAAATAAACTACCATATGCAACCTTGTATGCCTCCCAATTACGCAGACTTCCAATACATTAGTACAGTACTGCACGCAGCGGTGCGTTTTAACAACCGGCTACAACCTGGTAGATGCTACGAAGCAGACGCTACGATACACAGCATAGAACCCTCCTCCTGGATGATGTAACTACGTCACAAGCCAAACGTGTTTCCCTCCCAAACGGAGCTTTGTCAGGGCTGGATGAGTGACAGAAGAGGCATAGATTGCCTTAAGTAGTGTCTGTGGTTGCTATGACAATCCTACTCCAATCAGGACATATGTTGTCGTCAGAGCTAGTGGGCTCAACCATCGCTACTTGTATTTGCAATGCGCTTCTCCTGCTGAGACTGATACTTAAGATATTGCAACAATGTTCAAAATATAAAAATACATAAAATAATGTTATCTCGAGGGGATACAAAAGTATATTGGCTACAATTTGCTATGCTTGGTGAAGTGATGTTAGCAGATCCTAAACACGTTCTGGCAACCCTAAAGTCACTTAGCAGATAGAGTTGACTAACATATAAAGATATTTACTGTTGCTATTGGATAGGAGGGGCAAATTATATACCATTTTAAATTAGTATTAGTATAGTCCAAATTTGTATATTAAATATAGGAAGATTTTGGCTGCGATTATTTCGGAGATGAAATTTGTGTAATATTTAGACAAAAACCCAGCATTATAGAACCCAGACTTTACTAGCCTTTTACGTAGCCAAGGGGGATAGGTAGTGTAATGTTTGGAACACATTAACCCATTGGGGCCTGTGCTGTACATTGGTAGCCACAGGTATCTAAGGGGTTAATGTGTCTTCTGCCACGGGGTTTGTAATCATTTATATCCCATAACCCTGTGGCAGAAGTGTATGGTTCCCCTCCCCCACTGCATTGCTAGAAGTAATGAACTGCTATTTATTGTTTCGATTTAATTACGACATCGCAATTGCCATTTTAATATTGCACCTGGTCAATTTCTACCACAGTATTGGTGACTTTGGCAATAACACTGCGGTAAAAGCATTTTGACCAATTAAACACTCTGCTGGCCCCCTTTACACCCACAAAACACACACGCAAACCTTTCCCCTCACTCTCCTGTGCAGAGCTCTCTGCAGGCGCGGGGGGGGGGGGAGGAGTAAGTGCCTTGCTGCTACCTCTTGTCCAATCACCTCCCTTGTCTGAGAGCTAATTTCACTCTTTGTGAATGAGAACTGTAAGCTGATTGGCTGAAAAACTTGTCAGGGTGCTAAAAATTCCGGGCCATTACTGATTGGATAATGTCCGGAATTTTACAACTTTAGCCTGAATACCAAGTAAAAAATAAAAACATATTTTGCACGATAAAAAAGGTGAGGTACTTTAAATAGATACAGGAATTTGCTGTGAAGACCCCATGCAGCCCAGCCACTGTTTTAACAAGCAGCATCTAGAGATGTGTGAACTATTCCGGGTTTTGTTTGCAAATGTATTTTGTAGAATTCATTAAAAATGTAACAATTTCATGGAAATGTTGCAGTTTCTTATAAAGGGCAGTCAAATATTGCCCTCTTAAAATGGGTCAAAAATTGCAAAAACATTTTTTTTCAATATGTTGCCATTTTGCCAAATTTTTTGTTAGTTGTATTTTTTTTTAAATCTAACTCACATGACCAATGTGACATACAATTCGAGGTAATGTAAGAAAAAAAATATATTTTTCTGCAGAACAGTTCGCACATCTCTAGTAGCATACCTGTGAAACTAGAGCACCGCAGACCTGCTTCACTGAAAGGCCACGAGTGACCACCCTCATAAGGTCTTGCTCAAGGACACTCACGAATAGAACTTACCCTCCCTTGTGAACTGCTGTAGGTAGGGGACAGGGCCACCTTGTCATTCTGCACTAACCTTAGCGCAGGCTCTTTTTATTCCTGGATACAATTATACAATTTATGTAACACCTCCTGTAGGAAATTGATGTTTATATTGATTGCACAGTATGTACTTTAAACCATGGTATCTTGTGTTTTTGATATCTTGAAATATCAACACGTATATTAAGGGAACAAAGAGATATCTGTTTCACATACACAAGAGGAATAAATGCAATAAATATTTAAATGTGATGTTTATTGTACAATACTTTTCATAATAGCAATAATAGCAACTGTGTTGGTGGTGGAAATTATTTGCAATTCATACAGATTTCATAGCTGATGTTTTCTGTTAAATGCTATTTATCTGCAATCATATTGATGCTGCAGTGTACTTAATGTTTTTCACTAGCTGAGAATTTAAATATGCTTCTTTCATAGGCTGACTATAGATGCTGAGTGTCAATTGCAGTTGCACAACTTTCCTATGGATGAACATTCTTGCCCTCTTGAGTTTTCCAGCTGTAAGTATTTTATTATTGTAATATTTGGTCAATTAACAGTGGCATATATCAACTGTTTAAGTAATGATGCGTGAAACTACATGAGTAGGGATGTGTAAAATGTTTGCCGCAATTTGCGAACCATGCAAAATTGTCCGATGGTTTTGCATCGAAAATGTTGACAGGCATTTAAAGTCATTGTGCATTGAAATGTTGTTTAATTTCTTATACTTGCTCCTACAATTTTGCTTACTGCAGAGTCTATTAATAGTGCACACACACCATGTGCTTCTGCAGTTTGGGGTGGGAGTAAAGAGAGATATGCACACACAGTAGAAGGTTCAGATCACTCAGTGCAGTATTTCAAATACTAATGTCTAGTTCTGTTTGCAAAAAAGGGGTGTTGAAAGGTGGCATTGGTGGTAGTGTCATGGTGGCAACGGAAAAGACCATTAATGAGTGGGAGCATAGAGAAGTAAAAACTACTAAAAATAGCATCAGCAGTTGTACTTGACACCCAGCAGCCATCTAGTATGAGAAGAAATAAAACCAAGAGAGGTTATATCACCATCTTTCTCAGATCAAACTCATGCCACACAGTCCACCACAAGAATGAAACAGGTTTTCCAGAAACAATTACATGTTGCTGGCACCACTCAAAGGTCGAATCATCAACTTCTGTTAAACTGAGGTAATATCACACACAGTAGAAAAAATAGTGGGTGCTTCTACCGCAAATTTTATGACCAAAGTCATCAACATTGCAATAACATTTTACCAGGTGCAATATTTTAAGGGGAGTCGTGATGCGGTAATTAACTCCACCATTAATTACCGTACGAGTTCATTACTGTAATGCGATACAATGGGGGAGGGTAAGAATACATCTGTACCATAGGGTTTTATAATCTAAATTATTACAAACCCTATGCTAGAAAAATCATTACCCGCTTTGTTGCCTGTGTCTGGAGAATGAGTATCTCAGTGAGTAAAGACATTGACTCTGTAAATAATGCATACCGATGCTCATCTCTGATAGGAAGCGGATGCGCAGAACTGAGATAGGAGTATATGATCATCAACCAGATCCAGGGAACAGAATCCTGTTAGAGTAGTCATAGGCAGATGTACGTATGCAGGGGTCAAGGCAGGCGGCAAAGATGCAATGTCAGGATAACAGGCTTGGGTGAAGGCATGCGGCGGTGGCTGGGGTCACAGGCTGGGGTTGGTAACAGGGAATGCACAGGAAAAAGAACTGAAGGAGACCAGGAACAAGAACTAAAGGGAGCCAGGAACACATGGGATAGCATACCATGCTTCGTCAGGGGAAGAGAGAAACGGACTGCTATTTAAAGCCCTTTAACATGGGCAGCCAATTACCAAGTCTAGGAAGAGGTTTGCTAGGATGTAACAGCCACGTAAGGGCAAGTTCTGGCCGCACAGTTGATCCCATTAAGGTTTTGTGATGTGGATGTTAAGGGGTGTCAGTTGACACAGAGTTTGATCCAGCTTCACAGCTGGTCCCAATATGGTAGGGAGGGTGTATGTTAGGAGTATTCCAGAATAGGCTTTCTTAAAAAGATGAGTTTTCAGCGAGCTATTTAATGTCTGAAAGCTGGGGGAGAGTCTGATATTTACTAGGAAATACTATTGCATAAGAAACTGTACTTTTTAAGGTTACATGCCATAAAGGACAATATTTACTAAATGTATTACTTCAATGGACACCACATAAATTGGATGACACCAAACAGCCCATTTACTTGAATGGGCCATAAGGAGCTATATTTATGAAGCATTCTGAAAGGTGTTATATGGAGTAGAACTTAGAACTGCTTAGTAACATTGGACCTTAATCAAGTACCAATACCTTAAAGAACAGTTTAGTAAAGTAAGTCAATGGCAGTTCCTATTACACAACAGTATAATACACCAAATGCTGCTCTACTACAGTGTATCATTTGGAGAAATGTAATTAAGAGACAATTAATGTTTTTCACCGACTACAACTGATTGAAATTTTGAAAGCCAATTAGATGTAATTCTAATTTGTATTATGCAGTCTTGGGTCTTTTAGATATTTATTGTGTTGGGGACCAAAGAGATAGAACAACCAGTTACCAGATGTAAAGTAGACAGTAGATGATGAATTTAATTTTCTTTGGTGCAAATATGCTTGCCAACATGTTTGATGTCCACATATTTGCAGGAGTAATCAGCAAAACATTAAATACGTAAGCATAATACATATATTGATATATAATATGGTTAAAAATACAATACAATAAATCCTTCATTGCTATTTATTTACCCTTGACAGGTGGATTTTTTTTATGATAGAATAGCAGATTCAGTGCAATAAAATGGATTTACTGTTAAAGGGAATTATTGAAGCAAGAGGAAAGGAAGTTTAAAATAAAATCTTTGGTCCTAAAATTTGTTTTCAAAACCATAAATGTATGGATGGTGATGTTGTAGTAGTGATGGTGAACTAATGGATATAATAAAAGGTGGAATCTTGGTGTAAATCTTGGGGACAGGGTTAGGAAGAGTTAAAGAGTAGGGGGGAGGAAAGGATTGTCATTCCCGAAATTTTCTATATTATATAGAAGAACTTACAGTGATTCTGATACACTGTTTTCATTGTATTGAAGATGGCTACCCAAAGGAAGAGATTATTTACCACTGGAAGCGAAGTTCAGTTGAGGTCGGAGACACTAGGTCATGGAGACTTTATCAGTTCTCATTTGTTGGGCTAAGAAACACAACGGAGGAAGTGAAGACAACTTCAGGTATGAAAACATTGGAAGTGAATATTGTAAAAGGTGTGTACATGGTTAAAGATCCAATCCATTTGGTAAGCATTTTAAAAGTGTTCAAAAGGTTGAACAATTTTAAACTGATCACAGGAGTACAACAGCACTGAAAGAAAAATCATTGTATTTATTCTTCTGATGATGTATTTAAAAATATACAGTAGTAGGACAAATGGCACATTTAATTTATATCTTATCATGTATAACCTTCTCAGAGTATTTAAAACATGACATTAATTGAAAACATAGCATAGTATTTCATACTTGGGAGAGAAAAAATTCTGTGAAACATGGACGAGCTGGAAGTTTGACTTTACTGAAGTGGTATAGGATATGTTTGGACCAGTTAAAATAATTGGACCTAAAAGATTCCAGGGGTGCTGTGTGAGTTGGTGGAGAAGTTCAAATTCAGACCGTGTAACTACAAAGGGGAATAAGTTACATTAGATCTGTACTATGGTTGTATTATCAACTTCTGAATATGACTCTATTGGAGTTCATTTATTATTAATTCACACAGAAGCTCTGTTACTGAATTGAATTGTAAGTGTACAGTACGTAATGTAAACCTTTATATTATCAGAATTACTGTCAGATAATAAATCCTGTCTCAGTTGATTTTTTCAATAGACTTTCTTTTTCTCCTCAAATTTACCCTCTATAATTTATCTGTCCGGATACCTAATATGGAAGTTAATCCCCGACCTGCCCCACCAGTCCCAGTTACAATCCGACCAGTCCCAGTTACTCCCCGAACTGCCCCACCAGTCCCAGTTACAACCCCAGCAGTCCTAGTTACAGCCTGACTAGTCCCAGTAACTCCCCAACCCGCTCCACCAGTTCCAGTTACAGCCCAACCAGTCACAGTTACTCCCTGACCCCCGCCATCCACAGCCCCACCTGTACCATTTACAGTCCAAGCTCGCTCAGTTATTCCCTGACCTGCCCTAGATACATCCCAGCCAGCCCCAGTTCCCCAGAGTACACCTCAACCTTCCCCAAGTACTCGTCCAGATACACCCCAACCTCCCCCACTGTGGACATCCAGATAAACTAGGATCTGGTCACCCTTGAGTTCGATCCTGAAGATGGCTGCCGACAGGAAGTGACCTCTCACCCTCATGGAAGCTACCGAGGCCATCTTGCTTCCTGGCAATTCCTGCTCCTCACTTCCTTACAGGAAGTCAGCCTCTCTCTGGCCCTCATTGCCAGCAGCTGCTTCTGGCCTTTAAATAGCAGGCAGTTGCTCCCTGTCAGTGCTTGTGCAAAGTACTTTTTACCTTGTTCTGTCTGAGCTCTGCCTTGCCTTTATTTTGCCTGCTGCCTGTCTTGACCTTGGAACTGAACCGGACTACTCTTTGCCTGACGCCTGCCTTGACCCTGGAATTGGACTTGACTACCCCTGCATCCCAGGCCTCAGATCCCAGGCCAAGGTCGGTGTACTACTCCCTACCTCTGCCCTGCGGGTTCATATCCTGTCTTGCAGTAAGCAACGTTACATGTTGCACAAGCCACTCAATGGACCCTGCAGAGGTAGCGAACACCGTGACCCATCAGGCCCAGCTCCTTGGAGCCCATACCACTCGCCTGGCTAAGATTGATCAAAGACTGGACTCAATCTCCTCTATGCTACAAACCATCTGCAGTCACCGCAGCCCTCCCAGGGTAGCTCAATCTCCATCCTCGCCTTTTGATGGTCAAGTCGCGCCTGTAACTGTGGTCTTAAAGGAACCCCGTATCTCTACTCCCAGCCACTATGGAGGCCTTCCCTCAGCTTACAGAGGATTCCTGAACCACTGCCAGGTTCTGTTTGACACACAACCATCATCCTTCTCTACCCATCGCTCTCGGGTGGCGTACATCTTCTCCCTCCTCATGGATGAAGCGTTAGCCTGGGCATCCTCCCTTTATGAAAAAGGCTCCCCCCTGTTGGATGACTCCGGTGCCTTCATGCAGACCTTTTGGACGATCTTTGATTCTCCCAGTCATGCGTCTTCTGTCAAATCTGCACTCCTGCAGATTAAACATGGTTCCCGCACCATGGGACAATATGCGATTGAGTTTAGAGACTGATTGGAAAGAGAGGGCCCTGATGTCTGCTTTCCGTCAAGGCATTGAGGACAGACTAAAGGAAGAATTGACTTACTGGGACATTCCCACTGATCTAGAAGACCTTATCGCCCTTTGCATTTCCCTCAATCTTTAGATTAGGGAGATATGTCAGGAGCAGAGCCATTATCACAGGGTCCGTCTGTTCCTTTGGTCCCACCTCTTGAGTTTCCTCCTAATGATGCCTTCAAAGAATCGGCAGAGCCCATGCAGTTGTGTAAGGATTACCGAAGTACAGCCGCTCCGCGCATCCTCTCGAGCACCACCGCGCACGCACGGGGTGCCTATGGACCACATTCCTTACCAGACACGTGCAGCATGCACGCGCGCCAAAATTGCATCATCTGACGCCGCGGACTCTGGCTCCACCCCGGATCATGACGCACACTGACTGCGCACAGAGCTCGCATGTGACACGTACACCACGCCCCCGAGCTCCGTTTCAAGATTCATTAGCTGCACTAACAGCTGCACCTGCTCATAGATGCATTCTTTAGGTGCACTACACACGCTCGTTGAGTCCTGGATCTATCACAGCTAACGCAGAGGACGCGCCCCCACTCCACCCCCCATGGGGGCTGGCTGATCCAGCCTATATACTCACCAATGTTATAGGCACATTGGTTGAGCATAGATTCCTGTTACTCTGTGTTTACCCTTGCTGTTCCTGCCTTGCTTTGACTACTCCAACCTCTGGCTCCTGATCTTGGCTACCTCTGACTCCTCGCTTCTCTCTAATCCTGAACTCGGCATTGCACCTTGACCACTCTCCACTCTCCAACCCTGACTTTGGCAAAAGTACCTTCTACGCTCCGGATATCTCCTACGTTGAACTCGGCAAGTATAAAGACAACTCTGATATCTATATCCCTGACCCTGCTGTCAAGACAAACCTACACTCCGGACGTGGCCCCCGTGCCTGTGGCTGGTGTTGTTACTACTCCCATCTCAGTACCGGGGTTTCGTCCTGTTTGTGGTGAGCACAGCGTGACATTATGCTCAGCACTACAAACATAGACCCCGCTGAGGTGGGAGAGGTGGTGGCATCTCATGCCGCCATGTCCACTAAACTGGAGAAATATCTTGAGCAGTCTGACCGTCGCCTAGACTCCTTACAGTAAGGCCTCCAGACCCTCTCAATGCAAGTGCAACAATCCTGCACACCCACCTTCTCTAACCCACAACCCACACAATTCTCTAGCCTCACACCATCTGAACCACGACTCCCCACGCCTAACCGGTACTCCGGAGACCCTTTAGACTGTCGCGGCTTTTTGAATCAATGCCTTATTCAATTTGAGATGACACCCTCCCAGTTCCTGGCCCCAAGGTCAAGAGTGGCATACATTGTCTCCTTGCTCACGGGCGATGCATTGGCGTGGGTCTCTCCTATCTGGGAGCAGAGAAGAGATCTTACTCTAGACATTGGACAATTCACCAAGGAGTTCAGACGTGTCTTTGACTCCCCAGGGTGTAAAACTACTCCAGTATCTTCCCTTTTTCATGTTTCCCAGGGAGATCGTCCAGTGGCAAGATACGCCTTGGAATTCAGGACAATCGCCTCAAAGACAGGATGGAACAGGGAGGCCCTCGCTTCCGCCTTCTGGCAAGGACTTTCAGAACCCCTGAAAGACAAGCTTGCCGCGCAGGAGCACCCAGCGGACCTAGAGGAGCTCATTGCATTCTGCATACGGGTAGACCAACGTCTGCAGGAGAGGAGAGCCGAGCGTTTACGGAACCATCAGGTACCCGCCAGGCCTTCACCTTTCCACTCCCTCGTTCCAGAGACACATATGACCGAGGTACCTGAACCCAGGCAGTTGGGTGGCAACAAACTCTCCTTCTCTGAGAAACAACGTCGCCGAACCTCCGGCCTGTGCCTCTACTGCGGCAATCCGGGCCACCTAGCACTCCGCTGCCCACTCAAGTCGGGAGATGACAAACCTCCATGGAGTCCCAGAGGAACTCCCATGGGAGTACTTTTCAACTCTTCCATCACCAAAGAACCCCTACCCAACAGAATCCTGATTCCTGTATCCCTTCAGGCTCCGGGTCTCGCGGTGAGCGCATCTGCCTTAATCGACTCTGGTTCCGCAGGAAATTTCATTGACCAAGAATTCGCCACAAGGAACAACATCCCATTAGAAAAAAGAAAAACCCCGGTGAGATTGGAGGCCATTGATGGAAGTCCCCTGCAGCCGGCCTTCATCACCCTACAGACCGCGGAAATCTCCCTGGTATGCAAACAGACCCACAGGGAGAACATCATCTTAGACGTGATCCACTCACCATCCGTCAAGATCATCCTGGGCCTTCCTTAGCTACAACGCCACAACCCACTCATTAACTGGGCCAAGCAAAGACCCATCTCTTGGAACCAACAATGCTCCACAACATGCGCAGTTCCACCTCAAAAGATCTGCAGCCTGAAGATCCCAGAGGAGCCACAAGACGTTTTACCAGAAGAATGGTACTACCCTGCCTAGAGGGTGCTCTTACCCTCTTTCCCTCCTGGAGACGAAAGCTATGTCCCAATACATCCAGGAGAACCTCCAAAAAGGGTTCATCAGAAAATCCTCGTCACCGGCAGGGGCTGGATTTTTTTTGTCAAAAAGAAAGATGGTACTCTAAGACCCTGCATCGACTACCGAGGACTAAACAAGATCACCATTAAAAACCGCTACCCTCTACCATTGATATCAGAGCAGTTCGACGTCTACAGGGATCCTCAGCCTGATGAAGCACTGTATTGTGTGAAACGCGTTGTGGAGTTCACACAGTGCTATTGGTATTCAGATATTTGGCAGAACAAACTCCAGCTCTCCCACAAGCAGTTAGAGACTTTTTTCTTTGCTCGAGTGAGATTTATGCTGGAGGACCGGCGATAGTGGTGGGCTACTAAACATGGGTCCTGCGAGAAGCCGCAAACCTGGCGGGACTGACCTGTGAGCCTCAGCACCTACCCCCTGCGCCTAGGAAGCCATCTGAACTGATACATAAGCACTGATCTACTGGACTTATATATTCCTATATGTAAGTTTTTACTTGTTATTTTACATAAATCTTGACCCTTGGTGCGCTTCTGTGTTTATTTTTTCATTGACATCTGACGTTTGGAGCCTTTCCACGACGGTACTGGTGGAGGAGGGTGCCTTCACATCACACCAGCAGCAAGAGGGAAGAGTTGATCTACTTCAAGATCCTTTTAGGAAGCAAGAGCGCGGTTTGATTTTATCATCCACCATATTCACTAAATTGGACCTCCGGGGTGCCTATAACCTAGTAAGGATCCGTCAAGGAGACGAGTGGAAAATGGCATTCAACACAAGGGACGGCCACTACGAATACCTGGTCATGCCGTTCGGCCTGTGCAATGCTCCAGCGGTCTTCCAAGACTTTGTAAATGAAATATTCAGAGACCTGCTGAACAGATTCGTTATCGTTTACCTGGACGACATTTTAATTTTTTCCAAGACCATCTCAGAGCATATTAACCAAGTCAAACAGGTATGTCTACGCCATCATCAGCACCACCTCTAAGCCAAACTGGAAAAATGCAAACTTCCATCAAAAATCCATTACCTTTCTAGGATACATCATATCCGATTTGGGGTTCTCCATGGACCCCTCCAAACTGAAGGCCGTCATGGACTAGTCGCTTCCCACGTCCCTCAAGGGCATCCAGAGGTTCCTAGGCTTTGCAAATTACTACAGAATGTTTATCCACAAATTCTCTTCCATTGTCGCACCCATCACGGCTCTCACAAAGAAAGGAGCTGACGTTGTGTCCTGGCCACCTGCAGCTATCCAGTCCTTCAACGCCTTAAAGAAAGCCTTCATTTCTGCACCTATACTGATTCACCCCAATCCCAGACTACCTTTCACATTGGAGGTGGATGCATCAGACATCGGAGCTGGCGCCATTTTGTCACAGAGAGGATCACCATCTGCAAACCTACACCCATGTGCCTTCTTCTCTAAAAAATTCTCATCGGCACAGCAAAACTACGATGTGGGAAATAGAGAACTACTAGCTATCAAACTAGCCTTAGAAGAGTGGAGACATCTACTGGAATGGACAGAGAGTCCCATTACAATCCTCACCGACCACAAGAACCTCATGTACTTGGAAAGCGCTCAACGACTTGGAGCCCGTCAAGCCCGCTGGTCCCTATTCTTCTCTCGATTTAATTACATCATATCATTCATACCCGGTTCCAAGAACGTAAAGGCAGATGCCCTTTAACGCCAGTTCGTAACAGAGAACAAAACCAAAGACAAATCAGAAACCATCCTGCCTTCCAGGTTCATCATCTCCGCCAACACATTTGACATAATGGATGACATCCTGCGGGATCAAACTAACATTCCGGAAGGTCTGGAGGTCCCGGATGGATGCCTCTTCGCAGCACTTCCCTTCCGCAAAAAGATCTTGGAATGGGGTCACTCATCAAAAACCGCCTGTCATCCTGGTACCAAAAGAACCGCAGACTTAATCACACGGACATTCTGGTGGCTTGGCATGCAAGGCAACATAAAGGAATTCACCAAGGCATGCACAACATGTGCAAGGAATAAGGTACCCCGCAGCAAACCACAAGGGCTCTTGAATCCCCTACCCATCCCAGACCGCCCCTGGGGGGACCTATCTATGGATTTCATAGTAGAGCTGCCAAGATCCAGAGGTATGAACACTATACTTGTAGTCATAGATCGCTTCTCGAAACAGGCACATTTTATTCCACTTAAAGGCCTACCAAACTCTCCCACACTAGCGGACATATTCTGTAAGGAGATCTTCCGTCTCCACGGAACTCCCACGACCATCGTATTGGACAGAGGGTCCCAGTTCGTCTCGAGATTCTGGCGGGCCTTCACAAAGAAATTGGACATCTCCCTGCATTTTTCATCCGGGTACCACCCGCAGACAAACGGACAGACAGAAAGGACCAATCAGTCCTTAGAGCAGTACCTGCGCTGCTTCATTGCGGACACTCAGGATGACTGGGCAGGCCTTCTCCCATGGGCAGAGTTCGCCCAAAATTCCCTGAGGAATGAATCCACACAGGTCTCGCCCTTCTACGTAAATTACGGTTTTCATCCGGCACGACTGCCCAACTCTTCCCCACCTTCTGGGGTTCCTGCAGTAGACGACCGGATCCAAGAACTGCAAAATTCATGGACAAAGATCCAGAGTAACCTAAGAAAGGCTTCCGCCAGACAGAAGACCCAGGCAGACCGCTACCGTTGCGTAACTCCAGAGCTGAGACCGGGAGACAAAGTATGGCTGTCCTCACGGAACATACGCCTAAGAGTCCCCACACTCAAACTGTCCCCAAAATTCTTGGGTCCATTCAAGATCTTAAAAAAAATCAATTCGGTGGCATACCGCCTGCAACTCCCCTCTTCAATGAGAATTCCATCCGTGTTCCATATTTCACTACTGAAACCTGCATACCGCAGCCTCCGCTTCCCTGATCCATCTCCTGCACCACCGGGTCCTCTAATCATACAGGGCCAGCAGGAGTACGAAGTTCAGGCCATCCTAGACTCCAGGCTTACTAAAGGGACTATCCAGTATCTCATTCACTGGAGAGGATACGGTCCCGAGGAACGATCCTGGATTCCACACCAGCAAGTCCACGCACCCGAACTCATCAAAAAGTTTCACCTGAAATACCCCCTGAAGCCTCGCAGGGTTCGCCCGGAGGTCTCATCTGAAGGGGGGGTACTGTAAGGATTACCGAAGTACAGCCGCTCCGCGCATCCTCTCGAGCACCACCGCGCATGCGCGGGGTGCCTATGGACTACATTCCTTACCAGACACGTGCAGCATGCACGCGCTCCAAAATGGCGTCATCTGACGCCACGGACTCTGGCTCCAACCCGGATCATGACGCACACTGACTGCGCACAGAGCTCGCATGTGACATGTACACCATGCCCCCAAGCTCCGTGTCAAGATTCATTAGCTGCATTATTTAGCTGCACAAACAGCTACACCCGCTCGTTGAGTCCTGGACCTATCACAGCTAACGCAGAGGCCGTGCCCCCACTCCACCCCCCATGGGGGCTGGCTGATCCAGCCTATATATGCTCACCAATGTTATAGGCACATTGGCTGAGCATAGATTCCTGTTACTCTGTGTTTGCCCTTGCTGTTCCTGCCTTGTCTCTGTCCTGTTGCTTTGTTCCAGTTTTTGATCTTCTGTGTACCGAACCGGCTTGCTTTGACTACTCCAACCTCTGGCTCCTGATCTTGGCTACCTCTGACTCCTCGCTCCTCTCTAATCCTGAACTCGGCATTGCACCTCGACCACCCTCCACTCTCCAACCCTGACTTTGGCAAAAGTACCTTCTACGCTCCGGATATCTTCTACGTTGAACTAGACAAGTATAAAGACAACTCTAATATCTATATCCCTGACCCTGCTGTCAAGACAAACCTACACTCTGGACGTGGCCCCCATGCCTGTAGCTGGTGTTGTTACTACTCCCATCTCAGTACCGGGGTCTCGTCCTGTTTGTGGTGAGCACAGCGTGACAAGTTATGTGCTTCACTTAATGGGAGATGCAGCACTGTCACTCCTTGGGAGAGTGCCTCTACTTTGGCGAGAAAGGTCATATGGTATGGGTCTGTCCTAAGAAATCAGGAGACGGACAGTGCCCAGCACAAACAGGGGAGTTGCCTCTGGGCATATGCTCAATATCCCCGTCTCCCAGTCGCCGCATGATCTCCTTCTGTTTATCTTGGCAGAACCATTCGGTTACTACTAAGTCTTCCAGGTGGGGGGAGCGCTCAAATTTTCAAGATGATATACGGGAAAAAAATGGAAAATACAATAGTGCAGATGGTATAAAAATGTATGTGCAAACAATAGTCTCTATATAGGTCTCTCTCACAATAAATCAAAATGTTACAGACGTATCAGAGATCCATCTCTCTCTGACAGGAGCACTTTAATGGAAGCCCTCTGATGATGGAAGTCTTAGAGCTGTATATCTGGTGGGCTAGATCTGTCCATAAAGTACTGAATGTACCTCCCAAGGATAGTGAAAAAGAAAGAGAGCACACAATAGTGTAGTACATAAGGGGTATAATGTAGCACAGAAAGACATATAAGTAATGCACTCACATTTGTACAAAATAAATGGTACGTTGGAGAGGACTGTTGGTGACTCGTGGGGAGACGCCGGTATGTTCAGTCACTAGGAGACCCTTCCGCGTACGTCACATCCGCTAGCGTCACGTCCTGTGACGACTGCAGTCAGGGCAGAAGAAGCTGCCTGCCACTCCGATCTCTGCGACTTGCCAGCACCTCCTCGCACCAATTCTCCACACACAGTATCCACCAACAGCTGATTAGATTCTACGCGTTTCGTAACTGTTGCCACTTCTTCAGGAGATGATTCCCGTATATCATCTTGAGAATTTCAGCGCTCCCCCCACCTGGAAGACAACGCAAGATTTCTGGACCTGGACAGTCCTTTAAAGGGTGTAGAGCTGCTGTTACTCATTTGTATTTCACAATTCACTTTTATGTATCACGGTTTTTGTGAAGGTTATTTAATTCACTATATATATATATATATATATATATATATATATATATATATATATATATATATATGATTTTTGAGGTTCACAGTTATTATATTATATATATATTCTTATCACTTTTATTATTTTCACTACTAGAAGCGCCCGGTGTCAATTTTTCTTTGTTCTGGTTACTACTAAGGCCATCATGGATTCTGGATCCACCGGTATTTTCGTGGATAAAGCCTTCGCTCAGCGAGTCAATATTCCTCTCCAGAGAAAGGACATGCCCTTGGGTGTATCCTCTAGTGATAGTAGACCATTGGGATCTGGGGTCGTTTCGCAAGAGACGACTCGGCTCAAAGTCATGGCCGGTGGTTTGCACCACAAGCTTTTTCAGCTGGATGTTATCCATTCTCCAAAATCAATGTCATTCTGGGGCTTCCTTGGCCATGCATTCAAAACCCACGGATTAACTAGACCTCAGGACAGATACTAACTTGAGGGTCTGCCTGTGATGGGAAATGCCTTCCACCCTGTCATTCTGTCAGCCTTCTATTGCCCAGGATCCAAGAAGGTGAAGGCTGATACCATAACCTGCCAGTTGTCCACAGACGACCTAGATGCTACGGATAAGGTTCCCATTTTTCCTCCATCTAAGATTGTGTCCACCATTACCATGCTCCAATGCGTCCAGGAAGCCAAGGCCAAGTTGCCCACATCCCCCTACTCCTCCTCCTCTCCAACATCCCCCAATCTCAGACCCACCAGTCCCAGTTACAGCCCAACCAGTGCCAGTTACTACCAGACGTCTCCCAGCCTCAGCCCCACCAGTCCCAGTAATAGCCTGACCAGTCCCAGTTACTTCCGGCCTTTCCCAGCCACAGCCCCACCAGTCCCAGTTACAGCCCGACCAGTCCCAGTTACTCCCCGAACTGCCCCACCAGTCCCAGTTACAACCCCAGCAGTCCTAGTTCCAGTCCGACCAGTCCCAGTTACTTCCGGCCTTTCCCAGCCACAGCCCCACCAGTCCCAGTTACAGCCCGACCAGTCCCAGTTACTCCCCGAACTGCCCCACCAGTCCCAGTTACAACCCCAGCAGTCCTAGTTCCAGTCCGACCAGTCCCAGTTACTCCCCGGCCTCCCCCAGTCATGGCCCCACCAGTCCTAGTTACAGCCCAATTAATCCCAGTAACTCCCCAACCCGCTCCACCAGTCCCAGTTACAGCCCAACCAGTCCCAGTTACTCCTTGACCCCCCCACCATCAGCCCCACCAGTCCCAATTACAGTCCAAGCTTGCACAGTTATTCCCTGACCTGCCCTAGATACATTCCAGCAAGCCCCAGTTCCCCAGAGTACACCTCAACCTTCCCCAAGTACTCGTCCAGATACACCCCAACATCCCCACTATGGACGTCCAGATAAACAAGGATCTGGTCGCCCTGGAGTTCGACCCTGAAGGGGGGATACTATAAGAGATCTGTTCGGACATCTAAGATGGCTGCTGACAGAAAGTGACCTCTCACCCTCATGGAAGCTACTGTGGCCATGTTGCTTACTGGCAATTCCTGCTCCTCCCTTCCTGACAGGATGTCAGCCTCTCTCTGGCCTTCATTGCAGGCAGGCAGTTGCTCCCTGTCAGTGTTCATGCAAAGTACTTGTTACCTTGTCCTACCTTGAGCTCTGCCTTGCCTTTATTTTTCCTTCTGCCTGTCTTGACCTTGGAACTGAACCTGACTACTTTTTGCCTGCCGCCTGCCTCGACCCCGGAGTTGGACTTGACTGTCCCTGCCTGCTGCCTGCCTTGACCCCAGAATTGGACTTGACTACCCCTGCACCCCAGGCCTCAGATCCCAGGCCAAGGTCGGTGGACTACTCCCTACCTCTGCCCTGCGGGTTCGTATCCTGTCTTGCAGTAAGCAACGTTACACCCTCTTAATAAAGTTGACACTTCATATACTGCAAGAACTACACCATTAACACGTGATAGCACTTGTATTTAATAGACTTGTCCCTCGCTAACCTTTAATATCAGAATTACAGCATTAAGAACAAAAGTAAGAACTGTTGTTTTTTGATTACTTCATTCTGTCAATAGTGTATTAATATAAAATGTAACCCTTGAAGAAGATAATAAAGCTGTAACAGTTTCTGTTATACAGCTTAGAAATTGAATTGATACAATAATCATATTAAGACCTGCAATCTATTTTTTTTGTAGCATTAGTCATTGGTAAGTCAATACATTTTGATTATTTATTTGAAATACAAAGGGAGGAAATGCCAGATAGAGAAAATGCATTACTAAAACTAAAGCTAGAATAACGCTTGAAGCACCCACAGGGACAGTTAATCTTATTTGAGGAACCACAGTGATGCTCTAATCCATTAAAATGTTGATGTCCATTCATTTTCCATTTACTTAAACAGAACAAGTAATCAATTGTTATGGCTGCATGACAAGAGGTCGCTTTGGCAACAGTACAATAAAGTCAGTGCCTGAAAAAGTTTGACAGTTATAAAAATCATTTTGTTTCTAGACATTAGATGAGAACAGTGGCTTTGTGACTTTAAATATTGTCTGATTTCATTAAAAAAAAGTATCTTGCTTATTGTTTCTCATTTGAAAATGCATTCAACAATATCTTTGAAATGTAATGTGCCCCTGAAGTATAAATTACATTATTGTGTGCACTGGGGTGTTAAATCCTTCCTCGCAGCAGGTGCCCTAAGAAGGGAGTTCATATTCAAAATTCTACTAATGCTAAAATGAGGCGCATATATCAAACGTTGCATTCAAAATGCATTAATGAGCAGGTTCAGCCAGTGGGGACAATATAAATTCAAAATGTCTATTGTGCTGATAATAGGCTACATAGGCAAAAGGCAGAACAGTGATGAATGATTTTGACTTATTTGTAAGGACATGTTAATGAGATAATATACAGTATTTTTTATTATAAATAGAAATATTATGAACAAACTTAAATATTATTTTAACTTATACTACTGCTTTGTGGACCTTTAACAAAAATATTTTGATCTGGTATATGTTTATCCATACTGTTTTGTCATTCATAAATGGTTTTCATGTACAGTATATATTTCTTGTTCTAATCAAATGTTTTGTGCCATAATAAAACTTTATAAACTGTAATAATAGTTACAGTTCTACTGTTTTCTCTTTTGTTCTAGAAAACCTCAACGTAAATCCTATCCTGTATCCCCTTATTTAATTTCCTATTCTTTAATTTCTTTTTAACACAAGCATTCCAGTATAATGGTGGTGATATTACAACCAAGTAATAACGTTATTAATGAAAATGCAAGCCATACTTTACTATATGACCAGACCAAGAACAAAGCCGCACAATTAGTTAATGTTTTGCACCTGATTTTTATTTTGCACCTGATTCAAGTAAGCCTGTCATCAATTTTTCCAGTACTATATTAAATTGGAGAATCCAGTAAACTAATAAAAAAGGAAATTGCAAGTACAATCTAAAAAACTGTCATCAACATTATCTTCTGAAGGGGCTTAGTGAAAAGCTTTTAAAAGTAGAAAACCTTAGAAAGAGCATTGTGTTTTTTTTAATGCAAGTATTGAGGTTGGGGTTAAAAATCCGAACTTCATGAATTATGCATGTCTGAGTTAAACTACGAAACAAAATTTAGAAGCAAAACAAAACACAAACTAAAACCTGACAGGCTCATCCTCAAACTCAAACAAAAAATCCACATTCAAAAACCAAATATTGCTGCCAAAAGGTACTGTAATTAATTGTATTACATTACCTTATGGTATAACATCAAAGAGATATTGCCAATGTTAATTATCAATCATCAGTGCTGGAGTATAATATGTAAAAACATATCTCCGTAATTGTTTTTTTTTTATCCCTTTCTCCTGGTTTCCTAATGTTATCTTAAATACAGTGTGTATGTGTGTATATGTGTATATGTGTGTGTGTATATATATATATAGTTAAAATGGATATAGTATATATATATATCTATAGATATATATATATATATATATATATATATATATATATATATATATATATATATATATACTATATCACATTTTAAGTTATAATGGGTGAAAAAGGCAACAAAAAACCTCCACCATAAGCATATAGCCAATAAAGAATATCACTTGTGAGCACATTCACATGTCTTAGACAGGTCTGCAACCCTGCCTTTCACCATTATCACCTAGCATACAGTACTCCCACTGCAGAGTGTCACCTTTTACCTGGAATATCCGTTCACTTGAAGTCCATGTGAATGGATATTCCAGGCAAAAGGTGAAACATTGTGTGCTCATTTGCATGTCGTTTCCCAAAATCCCTTGCTGCAGTGGGAGCACTGTATGCTAGGTGATAATGGTTGAAAGGCAGGGTTGCATACCTGTCTAAGACATGTGAATGTGCTCACAACAGATAAAATATATATATATATATATGCCACCGTGTTCGCTTTGCCTTCCCTTTTCTCCAATGTCATAACATTCAATTTGCAGAACTTAAAACGAATATTCAATTTTCCATTTGTTTGTTTAGTTTTGAATGGTCCTAATGCAGAAATTCACACCATCGCAGAGGAAAGACGTGCGCCATGTGCAAATATTTATTTGTTTGTTTTAAATAGGTGAATGTGCCTTGTTGGACATTCAGATGCAAATATTGGCGCCTGTGATAATTATTTATTTACATGCATTATGTTAAAAAATTTACTGTAATATCACTTATCAAGGCTTGCAATATTTCTTTAGTTAATAAATTCAATATCATCACTTCGGTGAGTGGAAATAGCAAGAACTATTACTGATACGTATGAAATGTTTATTTGTATTGATTAAATCCACCTGGTCTTTATGGCCCTAAAGCTCAAAATCCAACATCACACATTGATGTATTGTATTGTATTGTATGTCTTTATTTATATAGCGCCATTAATGTACATAGCGCTTCACAGTAGTAATACATGTGGTAATCGAATAAATAACAGATAATATAAATAACAGATCATGGGAATAAGTGCTTTAGACAAACATAACATTAAGGAAGAGGAGTCCCTGCCCCGAGGAGCTTACAATCTAATTGGTAAGTAGGGAGAACGTACAGAGACAGTAGGAGGGAGTTCTGGTAAGTGCATCTGCAGGGGGCCAAGCTTTATGTATCATGTGTTCAGAATGTTCACAGTGCTATTCGTATGCTTCTTTAAGCAAGTGTGTCTTAAGGTGCATCAATATTTTTAAATGTATTTACTAATGCAATGTAAACACTGTGTGATGTTTTTAGAGAATAGAACAGTCAGGATATGCATGGGTGGGAGGTGGACTTTTGTCTTCATTAGATCTTAAACACTAAAGAGTTTATATCTTACAGTTAGAAACAATCCTAAAGAGAGTGCTGTTTAACAGTCAGACTTTTACAGTTTTTGTCCGCAAAACATTGAAAATGCTTGCTTTGCTAAAATAATAAAACAATCCACAGTTAATTAGTCCCTATTTACAGTACTATGCTACAGTGGAATATTATCATGTACTGTATGCATACTGATTGTATTGCATTAGTTCACAGTATTCAAAGTTAGAAAATAACAAGCTAACAATCGCTAATTGGCAAAATACTTTTTTATTTTTTAAGCACAAATACTATTTTACCTCGAGCAAAGAAACCTTCCCTAACCAAGATCATATAGTTTCTGTGATACACTATGTAATAGTGCCATTAGCATGTACAAAGTTTAAAGTTAGATTTCTAATGATTATACAGCTCAACCCCCTTAAAACGCTGTGCTTGGGGTCCAAAGAATCACATTGCGTTATAAGCGGATCACGTTAGAAATAATGTACAATTGTATGTATTGTACAATAAAGTATTTAAGATACCAATAATCATGTTGTAAAGTATTCATAAATACAAAATTGGGAGCCATGCTTGCATCGCGTTATAAGCAGATTCGCGTTGTAACGGATCGTGTTATAACGGGGTTGAGCTGTACTTTGGATACTGGAAGAAACAGATGCAAAGCAAGTAGGACATAATAAAAGAACATGATAACAAGTGGTAAGAAAACATATTCTCCATTAATTCTTAATTCAATACTGTTTTGTAAACATGTAAAAAAAAGCAATACAGACTTCTAATTTAACTTTACAGTTCCAGCAATGGTTATCTCGAGAATTTCTCTAAAAAGAACCAGCAGTGCGTACTATTTATACTGTATATACTGTATATACACTATAATCTCCTTGGCTGGCGCTTTTGGCTTTGAGACAATAATCCACACAGATCTTGTTCACCTAATGTTGAACTCACATCTACAACTTCTCTCATAGACTCTGACATCCTACTCAATACAGGACAAACTAACCTGGCCATCTATTTATTATATAACACTAGAAATGGGTAAATACACCCAAATCTGTTTCCCAGAATTTTGCTGATAAAACCCCCAAAATTAATTTTGCGGTGTAAAATCCGCAAACAGATTTGAACGGTTTCAATCCATGTTGATTCATCAAAATCCGCCATTGGATACAATCCATGGACGGATTTGTAGAATCCAATCTGCGGATTCAGAATTACGTTGGCGGATTCATAACAAAACGGATTGCTAAATTCGCGAATTTCATTCTACAAATCCATCCACGGGTTGTGGAATCCGTGGATTGTATTGGTAATAATAATAAAAAATCTGCAAAATGCGAATCACCCTTTTTCAGATTGATTCGCTGAAATCTGTGGACCAAAGGAACTGGCTGATCCGCTGCGGATACAAATCCACCCCAAAATGTTGAACATGTCTATATAACACTCTACAGTGTGTAAAGTACTTTATGTTCATACCTATAACCCCAGAAAGGGAGAATAATTATAGGTCCCCTTTCTCAAACCCACTGTACAATCCTTAGACATTAAAACAATTCAAGAAGAACAGTTGGAAACAATATACAAAAAACAAATAACAGTATGGAACAATATAAAACAAAAAAAAAAGACACGTTTTGAAAACCTGTAATGAAAATCTAATTTTCAGAAAAGGGGTATGATAATGATTGCTTGATGTGTTCCTTTGCCAATCCTGGGTAACTCTTGACACCCTCCTTGGTCGAAGAGGATATGGCTAAGGGACCTCTGGAGTAAACACTCATTGTGATGCAGAGGCTTTTTCGGTGCCAAAAGTCTGTCAGTACCAAATGCTAAACAAGGGGAAGAAAAGAAAACCCCAATTTGTTATGCACACTACAGTAGATATAACAAATAACACATGGTAAGAATAATGGCTAAAGGTGAGAGGTGGTTAAATTAAAATATAACTTTTAATATAAATGTATTATTAAAAATAAGTCAGCAGGACAAATGTATCATTAATTCAGGAAGAAGCATGTTGTTACATGCGAAACAATCATTTGTACCCACAATCACTGACATCACACATCAGTGACAAGCTCAGAGCGCAGGGTAAGCAGAGATCTGAGAGAGATGACCCATGGTGAGTTACCGGCGTCTTCTATCTCTTGCTGCTCTCCTTATTGTGCCTCATAGAAAGAGTGAAATATCTACATTAAGCTATTACTAGGGTGCTATTTATAGGGATAAGAAGATAGAAGATGGATGCCAGCGTGGCTCCTATAGATGTCAGACTCACCAGGTAGGATGGTAAAATCAATTTATTGAACTACATAAAACAGATACTAACAAGACATGACTGGGAGACCTCCTCCCACGCGTTTCGGGAGATTTTGCCCTTTCTCAAGGAGTGTACACAGGCGGCACACTTTATTTGAGTGTGGCTCATTCCGCAAGCCGGGATATGTCCCGGCTTGCGAGCCGCACTCCCTCGGCGTGCCGAGCATCACCGATGCGCGGTCACGCGTCATCGGTTGCCTGTGCCGCCTGTACGCGTGCCCAGGGCTCCCCGAGGGAGCCCTGGTGTCGCGCGGATGTGAGGACGGCGGCAGGACGTTCCGGGGGACCCGGCGGACACGGTGAGGAGAGGGGGAAGCCCCGATCGGCGGGCCTCTCCTCCGACGCTTCGGCGCGCGCCCGGGACTTCCCGGCGCGCGCCAGGTTACTGTCGCGGCCGAGACCGGGCAAATGCTCAAATAAACTCGGCCGCAACAGTAACAAGCATGAAGGGAGGGTGTTATTTATACCTCCCTTCTACTAATTGACTAATGTGTTGCACCTAATTGGAAAATTATGCAAATTTCAACACATTGGACTCAAACCCGTTAGTCACATGTATATACAAATATAATGAAATAGCTAAATATGCAGACTATAGTATCATTGTCATAGTACAATAGTCTGCAATGGTATAATAGTTATTTTGCCCATTACTGTACTGTATGGGTTTGGGCGGAGGGGGGGGGTGTTTATTGATGTTTTTTTAAATATTTGTTAATATACATTTCTTTAATAGTGTAGAGGTGCATTTCCTTGCATAGGAGATACCGGCACCCCATAAAGAGGCCTGGATCTCGGGAAGCAGGGGGTCCCCAGACAAAAAACCAATGTGGTTCAGCTCCGGAGACCCCCTGCACCTCTACACTATTAAAGAAATGTATATTTAAATAAATAATTTTCGGGCGACATTTCAGCTGGGAGAGGCGGCTCTCTCAGAGCAGCTCTCTCTGCAGCAGAAATTATTCACTGGTTTAGGCCTTTGCAGAGGCTCGATGCTCTCGCTGGCAGCAACTCACCCGTTTTGGGCATTTTGCTATCACTGGTAATCGAGCCTTTCTGAATACCGTGATAGTAAAGCCCAAAAAACAGTCATTTTAAATTCCCTGGAGATTTTTTTTATCAACCCTCTCTGAATAAGGCCCTAAGTTCTTACTGGCCCTAGCTATTTGGCAATCTTGTCTTAAATTCTGAAAAATGGAACCTTGTAATAATATCTCGGGGGGGGGGGGGCGTGTGTGGTCTGGAGCTGAGGGCCAGGTGGCACCTATCAAGATGGAGGTCTGCCCCTTAATGGGATATTATTTCTCATATCTCAAATTTCGGTCTTCTTGTTTTTCAGCCATTTGTTGTATTTTAGTGCTCAGGTGGGCAGCAGTTGTATTAGTTTTTTGTAGCGCTTTCATGGTATCCTCCATCTTAGTTTCCAGCGCATCAGTTCTCTCCCCCAAGTTATCCAGATCTTTTCTTAGCTCCCAGAGTTTTTTATAGAAAAATACTTTCATATCCTTAAAGAACTGTTACATGTCACTCTTAGTGACCAAGTCCTGATCTTTCTCTGCGGAGCTCCTCTCTGATCGATCACTTTCTGACTCGTAGCCCGTGGCATGCTCCGGTGTATCTGAGCTTCCTGCCTGAGCCATTGCGTTTTTTTTCAAATACAGATGCAGCGGCCATTATTTTAACAAATCACGCTGTGAATACCTCGGAATACCCATGTCATGGCGCGGGATTACTTCCAACCATACCGCCTTAAGACTTGAGTGCAGGCGTGTGCATAAAATGGCATTTTAGTGTTCTGGCTTTTAAACGCCTGAATTTGACACAGTAGCACAGTACTGTACACATTACAATTTATTAATTTCATTGCATTTAATTGCACACAATCCATGAAATTCAAATAAAGCAACCGCGATAAACACATGTGCCTGGGGCGATTGGCCGTGTTCATGCCGCGTGGATTACAGCAGCGCACACGAAAACGGCGCTGTGATTTCTTAAAATAATGGCTGCTGCATCTGTAGTCAGTCAGTATGGGGGCACCGCTCTTAAGTTTTGCCGCTCAACTTTTGCCCTTGTTGGTATCCTGAGGTACTCCTAAAGCTGAATCTGTCTCTGGTTATTGTCTGTGTTCGAGATTTATGCCACTTATGTTCATTTTTATTGTCGGTAGGAATGGAGCCTTATCTTTAAGCCTCCATTGCTTCGGCTTCGCGAATGCGCCTCCATACATATTATAATCTAATAAACTGTATTTTTTACACTGTACCTGCGGCTGTCATCCTTTACATTTGTATGGGGCAAATCGTGAGGTGAGGACGCAAGGTGTTGCGTTGAAACAACACTGAACAAACAGAAGAAACTGCCAGCTGCGAGGAGCTGATATTATACACAAAGAACCCACTTTGTGATTTAGTACCACACATGGCCGTGTTAGTACAATATTCTATTTTATTTCACTATTTACCCTAACACCCTGAGAGAGCTTCTCTCATGTCGATTATATTGATGTGAAATTGTTATTGACAACAGTGCATCTTTATCCCTCTCTTTGATGCTCCCCCCCCCATACTCTGTTTAATATTGCATCACAAGGATCGCCGGAAGATCCAGTTGGGGCTGAGCAGCAACTAAAATTTGGGCCAGTATTATATCGTTTGGCTTGTTTCTGAGAACGTATGATCTTTTGATTATTTGGTTTAATTACTTTATTTTACTCATTATTTGAGGCAGCTCCCCAGTTTTCCTCACATTACCATGTCTTCTGTTGCCAGCAAGAGTACATGAAAAAATACAATCTAATGGCCCCTAACCCCTTAATCACCTTATTGAGCAGCAACTAAAATTTGGGCCATTATTATATCGTTTGGCTTGTTTCTGAGAACGTATGATCTTTTGATTATTAGGTTTAATTACTTTATTTTACTCATTATTTGAGGCAGCTCCCCAGTTTTCCTCACATTACCATGTCTTCTGTTGCCAGCAAGAGTACATGAAAAAATACAATTTAATGGCCCCTAACCCCTTAATCACCTTAGTGATTAATAACCGTTATAGTAATTGAGGGGCTAAACCACCCTCCCCTGCAACCCACCCGGGAGGCCTAACCACCCACCCAAGGGCCACTATACCCACACTCTACCCAATTGATTGGCACAGTGGTATATCATACCCATATAATATGGGCATAATAATCCGCTATATTCAACCTAATACAAATCATGAAGGCCAAAAATGCACAATAATAAAATAAATACACAAGCATCTAAACACCCCAACAATAAAAGTACTAAAACACCTAATAGTACGCATTAATAAAACAATTCTATCACCAAAACAGCAAAACAATTAAAATTATGTTATTCGAAAATATAAGAATATAATAAAATAAATACATATCCAACTAATTAAATAAATAAAACCACTAACCAACAAATCAATTAAATAAATAAAACTACTAGCCAACAAAACTATCAATTATTTAAACCACTAACCAACCCTAAAATGTACTAAAAACAAGCCATCCAAATTCCAAACTTTGAAATCTTTAATTGTTGGGCTGTTTGGGTGCTTGTGTATTTCTTTTATTATTGTGTATTTTTGGCCTTAATGATTTGTATTAGGATGACCATTGAGTGCTTTAGTGGCTAATCATGCCCATATTATATGGGTATGATATACCACTGTGCCAATCAATGGGTAGAGGGTGAGTATAGTGTGGCCAGTAGTGGAGGTGGGTAGTAGGGTTGTTGTGTGTATTTTTGTTTATTGTTGATATTGGGATTGGGTGAAGGGGATAGCAGCCCCAAGGATGGATATTTAGGCTTAAAGGGTGGTAGCGGGAGGGGTTAACCCCTTCATTACCTTAGTGGTATTAACTCCACGCACAATACCCCCCACAAGGCCTAAACATCCACCAAGGGCCAAATACCCCCTTCACCCACCCCTGCTACCCACAATAAACCGGTCACTGGTGGTTAACCCCTTCATTGCCTTAGTGGCTAGCCGCTAAGGTAATGATGCTGTTTTAATTAAAAAAATAATACTAGTATGCGTGAGCAGGGGGTCTTCGGAGCAGAACCGCGTTGATTTGAGGTCCGGGGACCCCCTGCTTCCCGAGATACAGGCACCATTATGGGGTGATGGTATTTCCTATTCATTTCATGTAATGTGACGCAAGACATTTAAATGCATAGGAGATACCGGCACCCCATAACGGGGCTTGTATCTCGGGAGCAGGGAATCCCCGGACCTCATTCAACGTCCCCTGCTCACGTACACTTTTAGTACATTTTTTATTAAAACACTGCGATCGCTGGCGAGATATGCAAAGGGAGAAGCTGCTCTCTCTGTGCAACTCTCTATGCAGCTTGGACAGATTGCCATGTGAGCCCTTTTGAGAGAGGCGAACATCATGTCGCTGGACACTCGCCAGTTTTGGGCATTTTGCTATCGCAGGTATTCGAGGCTTTCTGAATACCGTTATAGCAACGCTGAAAAAACTGGCGTCATAAACGGTCACGCAATTTTTTTTTATGATGGTTTATGGAATAGGCCCCTGTGACAGGGTGAATTCAGGTACTGATAATTATCCCTGGGAAACATACATTTGAGTCCTTCATCCAGCACTCAGAAGATTAACCAAGTAAGAAAACTTGGGCAATCAGGAAGTAAGAAGAGACAGCTGACAACCAGCTTGATAAGGAGGCTACTGCTTGTAGTAGGTGGCTGACTCAGACTACAGAGCTGCCCTGTGTAAACTCATATCCAGAAGGATTGCCTAAACTCTCTAGGGGCAGAGATTCCCAAACAAGGATACAGTAAGGACTTTAATTTTGTTCAATAACTATTGTGGTATATGTTTAGGGGTTGGGACCTGGACAAAGCCAGACAGTACGATAGATAGGGACTGGAGTGTTTAGCAAGATCTCCCTATGGGGTGTAGGCGTTCTTTTTATGAGTTTTGTTTTGACTTAAAGGGACAGTGTGCCCAAATGTTTATTTGTGTTGTAGAGAAATAAAACCACTCAGCATTTGGTTTACCCTGAAACTGCACGTGTGGACTATTGTCTGACTCGCCTACAGGCTTTCCTGCCACAGCCCCTCTATATTTTGTGTATGTACATTTGTCATGCTGACACATTTTTTCTTAATACATTTATATTAAAGGTTACATCTTAATAAAACCATCGTTACCACACATATTTTTTTCATCTAGTGTGCTGCAAATATGGGGTTTTCTTTTCTTTTCCTTGTTTACTATTGCTATATTACCACTGATAGAACTGTACTTCTTTTTTGGGGGGGGGGGGGGGAGCTGCGTGAGAGCCCTAGTGTCTAGTGCCACTTTTTCTGCCTTTCGGCTGCAGGATTCCCGAGATTCCCACAACCATCCACCAAAAATTCAAATTGAAATGGAGTGCTCAAGCCCATTCAGTCCCTAGAAAAGTAGCAAAAACATGATAACAGACCTGATATGACACAAGGAACTCTGCTGTGCCTGGGGCTGGGCTGTACCAGGTACATCATTATGACAATGTGCATGTTAAAAAAAAAGGATACACTCGAACAGATGCAAGCACCACCATTCCAAGTTTGCCATAAGGGTTTGGGTTAGACAAGAGCCAATTCAGAGCACTATTATTGTGTCCCTTCAAGACACGTGGAATATTCCCAGGCATATCACAGCCAAGCATGTTCGTTGTAGAATGTTTAGCCTCTATGGTGGACAGTATGTGACTTCTATGAGCAATAAAAACTTCCTTGCCATCTGAGTGTTGAAAGAGTGCTGCCCCTAGGTCATGGCCCAAATAACCTGTGTGTAGTTTAGAGGGCATTCCAAAGTCCGGCAAATGAAGCACAGCTATTGATCTGTTTATTGAAGCAGCAAATGCACCTACAGTATTAAAGTATGGAATCCTGATTATTCATATTTTTCTAGAGGTTTGAGGAAATTATATACAGATGGAAGGTTGGATTAAAAGTGAGTACTGTTACATCGTGTTCCCTCCATCTTACAAATACTGTAGGAACAAAGAAACATCTATACAAATCAGTGTACCTACTTTGCACATTCCGGCAACTTGCTGTAGTTACACATTAGTGCAATTGGGCATCAGTTATTTCTCTTATCTTTGCTAAATATATTGACTTGAATGGGCTGTAGGGTGTATTTAAAGCGCTGGAAGGTGTATTATGGCCCTAAATGTGTAAGTTTAAAAAATAAGAGCAATTCTTCTGTAGAAGTGCTAGGATAAATTGGAAGCATGGGTATGTACAGTAGCAGATGTTGTTTAATATACTGGAGATAAATGTACAGTTATGTAATGGGGTAACAGAAAAATGCATTCTACTTGCATATTTAATATGGAAAAATTAGATCTTTGATGGAGAATGTACTAGGAGGGATTGTAGATTGCAGTTTTAGCACCTCATCCTTTTCGAATCAGCATAAAAAAGTTTCCAGCAAGTTTTCCTAATTTTAAAAGTCAATGAGATTTCATTTTGAATTAAGTTTTCTTTTGAAATTAGATAATGACACAGTACGTTCATTAAACGTTCATTCATCTTGTTTCCCTAGACTGTTATGTCAGTCTTAATGTCACCAGCTTTTGAGGATGAAGCAGACTATGGGCCTCATGCAGTAAGCGTTGATAAGGGAATTATCGCCATTTTATAGGCAAAATTGGGTTTGAGATTCAGTAAGCTCCGATAAGTGCTTGATATCGCCATGTTTCGGAGCCGATTATTTTGTTATGGCCAGTCGGCTGCCGATAAGCCTGTTTTCGCCACTGATCGCCACTTTTTTAAATCGGCTGGATTCAACAAAAAAAAACAGCTTATCGGGGCTGATCAGCACTACGAAATTGAGATGTTATGGCCAATTTCTCCCGCCAACTAAAGTTGGCAGTTTGGAGGGGAGAACGATCGCTAAGGCTGCCGGAACGGCACTTAGAAAAAAAAAATATTCTGTACATCAATGGAGTCAATGGAGCGGGGACGTATAACAGTATAGTACTGTTTACGTTTCATTGCTCACAATACAAACGTCATTTGCATTACAGTGTGGGGGCATTCCCTGCATTGTGTCACAGCTGACGTGTATTATTTGCATAACATTATACTTTTACATGTTGTCAGCATTTGCGGGTCACATTACTCATCATGTGATGATGTGCCAAGGGAAAATACTATACTCAACTCTTAAAGGAGAACCTCACATCATATCACACATTTTTATGAACTGAGCGACAATTATTTACATGATGTTACACATGTCACACATGTCACACATACACAGTATATTCATGTTCCTTTACATTACACAATGCTTGTAATGTGTCACGCATCTTTAAACGTTCATGTACATCTAAATTCTCATGTTTACATATACTTTTGGGTCCTCCCTATTTTTATGACGTCACTTATTGGACGCTCAATCACATTGCATGTTTACATTGTAACCGTAGCATTACAAGCACTTCAACCTAACTTATACACACATGTACAGTAATTCAGCATTGGGACACCTTGTAAACTCATTCTATAGCAACTATCCTCATTACACAAATGCATGCATATGCACACGACTATTCATTGTTGTCAACATGTCACAATAACATGCCTAATTACACATGTTACACAAAACTTTTCCCACGTCAATCTCAGCCTTTTTGTCTAATTACATGACTGACTGTTGCGTTCACAAGTGTTACATGCATTGCACATGCAACTATTTATTTGCAAGCAATGTTTCTACAAAGGTTCACGTCACATCATTGCCAAATATCATCATTCCCTGCAGAATACACACAACAAATACTTATAACAAGAACTGCACACAGCTTGCCACAGAAGTACTTTATTATGTTAATGTAACACCTTGCATTTTACTATGTCACCTGACATCATCACATACCTATTTAAAGGACGCCCATTACCTGCTCATTCACAGCTACTCATTTCAAAATGTTGAGATTGTTTAGGAGACGGAGGAACATTCTTTTCTATGACATGCTTGATGATCAAGAGAATCATATAGGGCAAGGGAGGGACACACCGAGGGACAGTGACAGGGACAGTCACGCGGATACGACAGGGACAGGGAGAGGGACAGGCCGAGGGACAGGTAGAGGGACAGGAGATCAGAGGAGAAGACAGAGGAGACAAGTTGTGCCTCGTCCGCGTCTGTACAGGGAGAGAACCCTGTTAGATGGGATGAGTGAGGAGGAGATTGTAAGTCGCTATCGTTTGAGTTCAGCAGCAATCTTATCTCTTTATCAGGAGATAAGGGGAGATTTAGATTTTTTCACAGCCAGAGGTCGTGCAGTCCCTGGGCTTGTTAAAATGCTGTGCTCATTACATTATCTTGCTTCCGCGTCATACCAGACAACTGTGGGCATAGTGGGCGGGGTCTCGCAATCTACATTCTCGCGGGCCTTGACCCAGTTTCTCTATGCACTCAATAGACGCGCTAGGAATTATATTCATTTTCCTACAGAGGCGACAGAGTGGCTGGAAGTCAGGACTGGCTTTTATAATATAGCAGGGATACCATGTGTGCTGGGTGCAATCGATTGCACACATGTTGCTTTGATTGCACCTAGTCAGAGTGAGCATGTGTACCGCAATCGTAAGCACTACCATTCACTCAATGTACAGGTGGTATGTGATGCGACGATGAGGATAATGCATGTGGTACCCAAATTCCCTGGTTCCAGTCACGATTCCTCTATGCTGAGGAACTCTTCAGTCTTCCATGCGTTCGAAGAGGGACATTTTGAACATGGTTGGCTGCTGGGTGAGTACACATTTACATGTTCTAACTCAAAACACATTTTTATTTAGGAATGTTGGCATTGTACAATTTGATCACTAATGTCAGCTTATGTGTGCTCCATTCATTATAGGTGACTCAGGATACGGAATTAGGCCGTGGCTCTTGACTCCGGTGCTAAACCCTCAAACTGAAGCAGAGGACAGGTACAATGCAGCCCATATATCTACAAGATCTGTTATAGAGAGGACATTTGGCCTACTCAAGACCAGATTTAGGTGTCTGGACAGAACTGGTGGGGCTCTTCTATACAAGCCTCAAAAAGTGTCTGATATTATCCTTGCCTGTTGCATTTTGCACAATGTTGCACTCAGGCACAATGTACAATCAGACCTAGCTGAGCCTTTGGTAGACGAGCATCCCACCCATGTAGCTGCTGAAAATGAACAAACAGCCAGTGGTGGCCAGACACGCCAGAATCTCATCAATTCATTTTTTTCTTGTAAGTAAAAACATATATGTTCCAAGTTATACTTTTATACTTACATTATGTTATCTTAACAAGTATGTTTTTTTATATACCCTTCTGGTAGGACACAGATGAATATGGGTTGCACACCTTTCTTCTCTCTGCTGTGTGCACAAAGGGATGTGGCACCGGTATGTTATTGTTGCACAGGTTATATAATCCCTCTTCAATTGTACTTTAGTTGTGTGTATGTGAATACAACTGGGGTAACAAAGCACTAATATTTTAGCATTGTGTTGTTCCTTATGCTAACACAATACACATATTATGCCCATACTCATTCATGCTTCTAGTATGCTTACATACAATGTTATTGGTGCAGTGTAACATGTACATCCATATGATGTGTACACCAGGCTGATTTACATTTTGAATGTCATGAAATATACATGGTGTTGCACATTTAACACCAAATACACACTTTGCTGTGTTGTTTACGGTACTGAAGATGGCATGTCAATGTTTGCAATTTATATATTGTTCCTTTGCATTATAGGTATATCTCCAGTATGACTGATCATGGTATGTATATTTGCTGACATCTCTCATAAGATGTGCCTACATCAATCTTCCTATAATTATTTGAAGTCAAAACCCAACATATTGGTTTTAACACAAATGTAACATACATGTACTTTCTGTATCATGTATATGCATTTAGCTACTCTTGAGCTTTCATGTGCATTGTATTAGAAAATGATTACTCACATTTCATCACATTTTATGTATGTTTCCTTATAAATTCCATTAATGTAATATAGATGTGTTTGGAGACAAGGGGATAACTGTACTTATTTGTTTACTTACGGGAGCTCATTCATCACGGATGAAATTGACTGATCATAACACTCCATGCATGAATGCCTGTAATCACAACAATGCGTACTACATCTTATATTTAGCAATGTAGGTGTTTTTTAATGCTAGGAATTAATAGTCAACATTAATTTACATTTGTGACATGTGTATGTATAAGTCACACGTGTGTGGATGTGTCCTACATGTACCAAGTGTAAAACTGTTAACAGAAAACACAATTTTGTTGCAAATGTTACTGTCATTTAGCATTTCTAATTTACCAATATGACAATGTTGGTAATATTTTTGCTATATAAATCACGTCACTTCATCATTATCATGATGATAATTATCAAGTATTCTCACAATTGTAACGTCAATCACGTGCACATTAGCATAGACACACTTTGTAAGACAACTGTTTGTGTCTGTATCAATTTGTGTAGGATCCATGTATAACACCGACAAATGATAACACCAGCTTTATTATGGTAGCTTATATCATCATATTGACTATACTATGTATTTTTAGAACGTTTCATAAACACAGTAAACTATAGTTAGTTAGGTTAATGAAATATACACAGAAACGTACTTCATTACATGATGTTGATGTCATAATCAGAACATCATGCATTGTAGGGGACCACAACATCTGGCCAATAACATTATTTGCTACAGTCCCAAACCATTTTATCAACATACCCATGTAACAAGAGATTTTTAACAAGAAATGGCTAGTTGGTTGTAAGTGTCCTTTACATTGGGAGAAGGAGTGGCTCAGTGAGTAAAGACACACACTGGCACTGAGAGTTTGAAGCAGGGGAGTCTGGTTCAATTCCCGGTGTCGGCTCCTTGTGACCTTGGGCAAGTCACTTTATCTCCCTGTGCCTCAGGCGGCAAAAAATAAATTGTAAGTTCCACGGGCCAGGGACCTCAGCCTGAAAAATGTGTCTGTAAAGCGCTGTGTACAACTAGCAGCGCTATACATGAACATGCTCATATTATAATTATTATTATTATTCTTATTGTTACATAGTTTGGACAGTCATACGTTCCATTACACAATAGAATTCACAAATGTGTTAGCAGAGTGGGAATGGTTGTTATATATAAAACACACCATGCCATAAAATGATAGTAGTCATTAAAGAACACTGAATAAAAATTCATGAGGCACTATTTTGCAACATCATTATGTTAATTAAGTGCTTATGCAATATAGGCATAAGGGTATCACATTTTTAATTGTTTGTTAATAAGCGCTGCAAGCAATATAAAATTAGTTCCATATGTAGTATAGTAGTCGGTGCCTCCTCCTCACAATCATCTCATATAAAGGTAGACTCTTCTGAAATCATACATTGATCCGATTGTATCTTCCCTGACATCTCTGAAATACAGCAAACACATGATGGTCAAATATGGCACCTTACTATATATGTATCCGTGACAACGCGTTACACAGCTCTATATGATTGTGTATATACACACGTCACTCACTTATATGTTAGAACTACAAGTGTACATCAGTATGTAATGTTTATTTAAATTTGTAGCAGGCATAACTATGTATATGAAGTGAACGTTGCCTGTATACTGAAAAATGTGCACGCACATCTTAGTGTGCGCACGCACTTCACGGTTGGGTCGACTAACTGTTAGCGCATGCGCAAAACAATGCGTACGTTGTGCCTTCAATACATGTTGAAAATACCAGTAAACATAAAATCTTTATTTCAAATACAATGAAGACGAAACTACATTCGTTATAAACGAGTACATCTGTATTATTTTTAAACAGACGTGTTTGGACAGAAAGCACGGCCGATAACACAATGCGCAAATGCAATACGTGTGACGTCATGTTAAGCCAGCGTGAAACGCACGCTAACACTCCTCCCACTCAATTAACATTCGGCTAACGCCCAGTGTACGCCCCCAGTGTATGACACACTGCAGTTACCGTAACTATAACAAAACAACACAGCCAATAGGCTTTGAGGCGCGCACGTCGCTTGGGGGCGGGACTTACATCCGTAATCCTTTTTAAGGACGCCTTGGCCCATGACAAGGGTCCCACGTCATACGTGGTGGACCCGGTTTTAAATGTTGTAGATGTTGCATGATAACAAAACAGGTATGTGTTAGAGTTAGGGTAAAATGTTGCTAATATGTTTTAAGGGATAGGAAAGTACGTATATTTATTCCGTCAGCAATGTGTACTACTCTTTCACGTTCTACTATATTGTATTAGGAAACAATGTGTTTGTGATCGCTACATGTTATGCAGTGTGCAATGTTACGCTGTATCCACGCATTGAAAGTGAAAATGGTGGTTACAAAAAACAAAAAAAAGTTTAAACGCAGAGTCAACGCATAACGATTGTTATATTTACCATTCTTCTAGAATTAACTCTTCGTCTGCCTGCAACTGGTCGCTCCAGAAATGCAAGGCTTTTTCATCCACGCTTGACCCACCCGCTGAATCCAGTATGACACACATCTCCTCCATGAAGCGCTCATAGGAATCGCCACTGCTTTCTTCAAACAATTGGTCGGGAGGTAGGTTACTTTCTTCGGGTACCCATTCCAATGCATTTTCTGCTGAAAGGCTTGGTACATAATCATAGTAGTTTTGTTGTTGTACAATGTGGGTTTCAGGAATGGAGGGTGCAGATATTGCAGCATGTATCGATTCACACGGAACAGTAGTAGCGGATCCATTGCTATTGGTATTAGGAATAAATATGCCTTTCACAACAATATATGTGCCCTCTTTCAGGGTAAAATGCTTTTCCTTTGCAATCTTCCAGAAACCATAGGTGTGTTCTAGCTTATCCTGCACACGTTCAAAAAAGTCATTGGTTGATAAAGTGAATCTTATTGATGAATTAAAATTCCGCGCATGCCTACGGTCTTGGTAATAAGGATATTTTGCTCGAATCAAATCATAGATTTGGCGTGTGCTCGCTTTGTGTCCGCGACTGTTCAAAATAGCTTCTGAAACCATGTACTTATAACCTAAGAGGGGATTCATATTGTTAACGAATTCATCAGCCATGTCAGAGTAGCACAAAAGATGTGTGCAGTTCTGTGTTCTTTGCTCATCAAAATGATTCTGCTCAATGGCTAACAAATTCCTGTGTTTCGTTTTCAAGGTCAACAAAAGTAACTACTTTTACTCCTTATTTCAAACGCCAATTGGATGTGTCCTTTTAATTGGTTTAACCTTTATGGTTAGTGATAGGCGAATGTGGGAAAAACATGTATCATTTTTTTATCTCGTTTGTGAAAACATTCCTACACTTTTATTTCAGTAACATTGAGTTTTCTTGAAAAATAACAAAGAGCACTGTGTGAAAATAGTGCTTAGACAGCCATATCAGTAAATACACACACCTGCAAAATGAAATGTTTTTTTCCCACATACATTTCTGTGTGTATTTGAAAGTCTGGTTAACTACCTGTCTGCATGAATTTAAATACGTGTGTATCTATATATATATATATATAAATATATCTCTCTCATAAATATATATATATATATATAAAGTGTATATTGTACTATATGTATAGTATTGTACTATATGTATAGTGTATATATATATATAGGTTTTTTTTTATATTGCAGGAGTACACACAACATATTGATGGCAGTAAGTAGGCCTTGTATGAAACCTATTTAAATGGTGATAAACATGAGTGAATTAAGTAATAAACATTTGTTTGCACCCAATAATGTTAGAGGCTCACACTTAGTATAGTTGTCAAACATTAGGCCTGTATTATTAAAATAGTGTGTTTTCACAAGGAAGCATGAAGTGTATGTTTTTTGTAAATACATCTATACCAGTTTAGATAGTACTATATATACACACACACACACACACACACACACACACACACACACACACACACACACACACACACACACACACACACACACACACACACACACACACACACACAGTGTGTGTCTGTGTGTGTGTGTGTGTGTGTGTGTGTGTGTGTGTGTGCATATATCAATACATACTACATATATATTAGTATCAATTCAGAGATGTTCTTGAAACAAGAACACATAAATGATTAAAGGACAACATTACAATGGCCACCAAAGGTAAGTAATATTTAACACAAAATCCTGCTGTACACGTACAAGAAAGATGTTTGCAGTTAAATAGGTGCTTTTATAATTGCATGAAAATAATATGCACATGCAATGATTACATCAATTAACACACCCAAATGCAATGTTTTGCTGCAAAGTCAATGGCAGCTTCTCTAAACTTAGCAACTGGCTCCTGGTGGACCATTACTGAACAGACGATTAATACATCAATATTTATAACACTATTCATTAATTAGGAGTGTTAACATTTCCAAAACTTCACGTGTACAAGAACATACTTGAAAGTTTGGAAACAACACAGTCTTCAGCATACATACAATAGTAATTAGATAATCTGAAGTCAACAAAACAAGGCCAAAGACATATTTTGTGAATTATAAAATTTATTTATTTTTTTCCTTTTGCGAGCGAGTAACAGGCCTGCTTGTTGTCTCTTGAATTTTCCTTTTTTTTTTGCCACCAACTTTAGCCACAACAGAGCCACTTTGAGTGGCCTCTGGCACTTCACGGGCAGGGCTTGTGGCCAGTGACTCACCTACAGGGCTTGTGGCCAGTGACTCACCTACAGGGCTTTTGGGCAGTGACTCACCTACAGGGCTTTTGGGCAGTGACTCACCTACAGGGCTTGTGGCCAGTGATTCACCTACAGGGCTTTTGGGCAGCGATTCACCTACAGGGCTTTTGGGCAGTGACTCACCTACAGGGCTTTTGGGTAGTGACTGTTCACGGACAGGGCTTGTGCCCACTGACACATGTGAGCAAGTTGGTAGACACTGCACAAGTGATGGTTGGTCTGTTTCATGTGTGTCTTGTTTTGTTTTTGTTGCCTCCTTTGTAGGTGTCAGCTGCTGATTTTGTACAGATGGCAGCGGTAGGATGTCGTCAGGAACCTGCACAGCAATGTCTGCTACTTGACCGGTAACATTTGGGCCTGGTGAATGAATATCAGAAGCATGTGGTGAAAACTGACCTGCATGAACAGATCCTGCCTGTGAGGTGTTGAATTGTGGTACATTAGTCATTCTCCAGTAATTAGCTTGTGTTTGCTGAACAACTAATGCTTCGAATGAGGTGTTGATTTTTTGCAACTGTTTAGGCACTTCAATGAAGACTCTGTGGAGATGTGCCAATTGTGAAACTGTTTCTTCCTGCAGTGCAATCATCCTTTCCAGCACTGTCATCAGGTCAGAATGGCGACGATTTTCTGCTTCCACAATTTTTCCCTCAGAAGCTACAATTGCATCATATGTGGTATTTGCTGGACGATTTGGCGGTAAAACAGTTTCAATTGGAACCTCTTCATGGTCACTTGCTTGTATTTGTGTGTCTATGGCGGCGGCGGCATCATCATCATCATCATCATCATCATCATCATCATCATCATAATCCTCTTCATCATGTTCTACAAATAAATGTACACATTATTAAATGGCATGTTAATCTCTGCTGTGTTACTATGTAATTCTACTGTGTCATAAGTAACAACTAACATGTTTCCATACGTTTTATAACCTCACATTAAATACTACCTTGACTTAAGAATAATGTTTGGACTCAGTATGAAATATGAGTGAATGAAAACTTTCTGTAAACTCACAACTCCTACATGATAGTTAACATCACTAACACAATACATGTTGCCTTACACTTCATTTTCACTGACACTAAGTAATCCTATTTAAAGAAGATGTGCAAAACAAATAATGAACATGACAACATAACATATAGAAGAGCACATATTATATGGCCACCAACTGATACACTCACCTTCTAGGTGTGTTGAGCTGGCTGACCCAGGTGAAGACACTTGTTCAGTCTCAGGTGACACATGTCCTTCAGGGGCAACTATATATAACAATAACATAAGTTTTACATTTACATGTGTAAATATTGAACAAACAGTTATTGTATGTTCTGTATTTATGAGTACCTAACAGCATCATTTCCTTAACCCAAAATGTGTGTGTGAAAGTGAACATAAATAGTTGTAATAACAATGTACATGCCTGTGTACTTAGAACTTTTGAGTTCCCTAACATAAAACATACTATGTTCCTGCAGTAATGCGTGAGGATAAATAGATAAAATTTGTACATAAAAATCATATGTTGTGTAGTGATATCAGTATCATAATGTACATAACTATCATGAGATGACCATTCACAATGGTTATCATGAAGGTGGTCATATTGCAAAAAGTGTTGTTTTTGGTAGAGGATATGTGTGGTACATTAATATAAGATGTGGCACACATGAATGTGGCTGTGACTAAACAAGACAACACATGCAGTGTGTGATAATGTGTCGTTGATAGTAGTAGTTCAACTATAGATATGAGTGAACTAATGTGTGACGTACGCTTTGATAAGTAATGAGTTGTTGGGGCATTTAGTAGCTAAAGTGAAGCTTTCAAATGAGTGTGATTAACTTCAGTTGTGCTAGTCAGGTTGTAAGAACGGTATTCCCTTCCCCAAAAAGCCTAATCAGCCACACCTTTCAATTACTTGAAACAGGTGAAAATGGTGTGAACTAAGTTGACCCTAAAATGAGGCTGTAATTAGTGTGTGTGCTGAACCCCACCCCCTCTGTTGAAGTGTATGCTGTGATGAGATATTAATTGCAGCTGCTTTAACACAATGGTAGATGAGCTAAATAGTCGTGTGCAGTTTTTAAGTTATGAAAACAATGACATAACATATGATACGTGTGCCTCATTATGCTGTCTGTATATGACTTAAAGCAAAAATGGACCTTTTCATAAACAACTATAGATGTGTTAGTGCAAGTGATGTTTGTAGGCCGTTGCATGCAATATATTTGATGCATGCTTAAAATAGGCAGTAATGTCATGTTTGTCGGAGTAAAATAAATAAAATACACAATAATATTATACATATTTATGTTCTATACCTGTAGCTAGTAATAATTTCTCATTAACATGTGTTACACATGTGTACTACCCTGTTGTTCCCCATCTTCGGCCACCATCAATTGCTTCCACTGCAGCAATGCATTTTGGGAATTCACATGTAAATGAGCACACAATGGCACGTGCTATATTAGTTACTGCTTTTAGTAGGACTACAACATATATGTCTATTTTGAGATATATATATATACAGAATCAGACATATATAGATGCAGGTATGCTTATATTGTGAAGACAGTATAAAAAGCAGTGTAAATATGCAAAATAACTGTAAGCAACGACACGCCTAGTACATTAATATTTCTCACCTGGTGGAAATTGTGAGGGATAAATTCCTATATCACGGTCACCAGGTAAGCCTTCCACGACGACGGGAAGTAATTTTGCCCGAAGCAGCTCCTCCAATGGACTTAATATGAGACGTTGTGGTGTCGGGCCACCTCCAGTGCCAGTAGCATGCACGCGTTGGTGTTGTATTTTCTTTTTCAATTTGGACCTAATATCATCAAATCTCTTGTGACAATTCCGCTTGTCCCTCACATGATTCCCACACGCATTGACACCAATGACTATTGTGTCCCACATTTCTTTTCTGCTTGCTGAACTTGTCCGCCCTTGAAAAACATATAAAATATATGAGGTAAATTAATAATAATAGAAGCACCAGTTTCCTACACTGCTAGCTGTTCCAAGAGATAGCAAACATGCTGTTTTATGTGTAATATGTGAAGCACATGAGCATTCACTACTAAACCTATACATGTAAGCAAGGTTGCATTCATATTGTATGCAGTTATGGCAAATTGACCGCCTGTGATTAGTTGTCCTTGTAAGGCATGATAAAAAGCTGTGTTTCCAGACTAATTAACATAGAAAGATATTCTGAACCCATATTTGCATATGAACAAAACTCAGATGACCTAGGATCACATGTATTTGAATAATAAATGTAAATGTACACTTACCTAGTAAATGTCCATATATACTGTCATAGTGCTCCAGAATGCCAGTGACAAGAGCTGTATTTTCCTGGTCATTGAAGCGAGGATTACGTGGCTTCTCCACACGTTTCTTCCGAGCAGGTTTAGGGTCAGAGCTTGGCTGGTGCTGACTGGACTCTCCTTCTTCCAATGGAAGAGACTCCAAAAGCTGCCCACCAGCAAGCACGCCACCACCATCCACCCCATCAGCAACTGCGCCACCAGCAGCACTCACAGCACCAGCACTCCCACTCCTAGCAACAGCACTCCCACTCCCAGCAACAGCACTCCCACTCACAGCAACAGCACTCCCACTCACAGCAACAGCACTCCCACTCCCAGCAACAACACTCCCACTCCCAGCAACAGCACTCCCACTCCCAGCAACACCACTCGGTGCACCAGCAACATCACTCCCCTGAACAGTACGTTCACTCCGACGCGTACTCGCACGAGTAGCACTCCCACTCCCACCAGCATCACTCTTCCCACGCTTTGCGGGCATACTTCCAGCACTCACAAAAAACAGACAACTAATGTACAGCCAATCACACGAAACACTTCCACATATAAAACAAGACAAAGATGTAAACAAAACAACAATGGACAAAGCTCACCCAATACACAACAAGTCTCTCCGTCAATATGCAAATGTTCAATCAGCCAGCTCTGTGCGTCTCTCTCTCTCTCACTCCCAACAACACAGAGAATGATTAGCAGTACACGTTGCCTTTAAATATGGCGCGCAATCCAAAACATGCTTGTTTCGCCTGATTCAGCAAGATTTGTGATTGGGCAACCTATCAGCACCCCGCCACGCACGCCGATACACCTGTGTGTGATCGGCTAATCATCGTGAGAGTGGGCGGATTTGTTTTCGGGTTGATTTTGAATGTATTCGGCACTTACTGCATACGGAGAGGAAAAATCGCCATTAACATGACTAATCGGTAAGCTTGCCGATTTCACTTAATCGACGCTTACTGCATGAGGCCCAATATTACATATATCGGAGACTTGTTTTGGACTAATTTGGTTCCAAATTAAACTACAATTTAATGTACTGACTTGCTGGCTGTGTGCTGAGCTGATTGACTGAGTTGCCATGGTGCCACCAGTGCTATCCTGCCATGGCATATTACCACAACCACCACCACCCACGAGTGTCCACCATCATCACCATCATCACCATTTTCAATTTGTCAGTGGCATCATGTACATATATACAGTATACATTTTGTTACGTTTTTGGATCCCAACAATTTAGCACCGGTCGAACATTGACTATACCAGCCAAAACATTACATCTATGCTGGTTCTAGTACAGTATTTGGCTTATTGAGTGTAGGTAATGTATTTTCATTTGAGCCTTTTGAGAAACTCTTGCATTACATGGTAACAACAACCATTCTGATTAGCATAGACTTATAGCCATGCTATGTTAGCACTGCATAAGTTTCAAATGACATGATACACGGTAAGTAAAGTATCTCTTACACCTAAAGGTAGTGCTACTCCCAAGGAGAGAGACTTTGCTAACGTCCCTTTATACAACAAGTAGTGAGACACCTGTTCACATAAATGAGCACACCAGAGATAGCTGGAATATAAATTAATATGGATATGCAAAGTATGTTTAAATGTGCATGTATCGAAAGTGTGTTACTTCTTGTACACAGGTGTCTCTCCACATGTTGTATAAATATGTGTATTTTGCATATTACTAGAACTAATGTCCATTTAGTTAACAGAAGGCCCTTTCCTGCTGAAAATAGTACCTACCACTGCATTAGCACTTAATGAGGTATTAACATAGGTTAACACCTTGTTACAGTAAGTCAATAACAGACATCTGTGTATCTGGGAACTGTGTTTTTTGTGTGACTTCGTCAGGTGTCTAGTGAGAGAAAGTCAATAAGATGGGAGAGTATGACATACTGTTTGTTGAGCTGGAAAAAAACCCATAGGGCAATCTGATTCACATTCCCTACTTTTCACATGTGTTCAACTTGATATTAAACTGTTAGAGCAATGGGAGAAATTGCAGAAAATCTGAGGCCACTTGACGGAGTATTGAATGAATAACTGCCCACTAATGCCTGGACCATTAAAGGTATTAAGTGGAGAAGCGAGTTACATGGCAGAGCCCACAATTCAATAAGGGACCAGAGCATAATAAGGTGCCAGTTTCTTCTCTTTGCCCCAACCATGGGAAAGAGCCTTTGCGGACCAGACACTAAGGCAACTTGAGGGAAGATTGAATGAAAAATTCCTAACTATATGTCCCGTTCTCACTTTTTGGACCAGAATCTGAATACCTGGTCCCTGGTAAGATAGAGTGGAGGTGGGAAGATGGCATGACCTATTTTCTTCACATTTTTAATTTGTTGTATTTATTATTTGTTACCTGGCCTTTTCTTATTAATTTTTATAGTTGCTGTATTAACTGTGTATTAATTCTGTAGAAACATGCCACTGCATTTAAAATTACTGTGGCCTTCATTATAATGTCTCAGGCCCCAAACACATCATAAATGTACAGTGTACATGTACATCATACATGGTATAGTGAGATATCGAGAAACAAAATCAAAACAGTGAATAACTCCGGCATCAAAATGGCAAAATACGGCAGTTTTAATCATGTTTATGCCTATGCCCCTTTCAGGGCATAGATAAGCACAGTGAATGCAGTAGGTCATGCAAAAAAGATAAAGACAAACATAGCGTAATACAATCACTAACAATACATCAAACCCTACTAGACAAACTATAACACTAATAGACAAACATGTGCTGAGACACAAGACTGAAGTAAAATATCACATTTAATAAAACAGCATTAAAAATGAAAGGTCACGTCTGCACAGCAGCCTCAGATGAAATGCCCGCTTACCAGACATACACAGGTCACAATCAGTGGATAAATCGGAGAGTATCCCCTCTCATATGAACCAGATGCCAGCACACGCGGTGTGGTTCATATGAGAGGGGATACTCTCCGATTTATCCACTGATTGTGACCTGTGTCTCAGCACATGTTTGTCTATTAGTGTTATAGTTTGTCTAGTAGGGTTTGATGTATTGTTAGTGATTGTATTACGCTATGTTTGTCTTTATCTTTTTTGCATGACCTACTGCATTCATTGGAAGAGCACCAGAGGAGTTCACCATTATACTGGTTGTATGACATTTATATCTATTCCTGTGTTATGTACCCAGCGCCATAGATATAACCTTCTTAGATTAGCGCTACCTTTTTTCTTTGTTTATAGATAAGCACAGTACCAAAACATGCATTTTTTTGTCAAATGCTTCTTTTTGTATAATTCTAATGTAGTTTTAGTTTTTGTTATGTTTTTTTTTAGGTTGCCCATTCATTCATATTGTGGGCATGTTTTACCACAGTCACAATCAATGGCTTTATTGTCAAATGCTTGTTTTAATTTCATTGTGATGGATTTTATTGGTGCTTGTATTTTTTAGGTAGCACTTTCATTGCCATTATGGCAATCCATGCTTATCACTTTGGCAGGGTTTACCACTGTAACAATCAATGGATTTATTGGCAAGTGTACTGTTATGCCAATGTTATCTTATTGTACAGAGCGGAACCCCGTTATAACGCGGTGCTCAGGATCCACCCGAAAACATTGCGTTATAACAGGGACCACGAAAAAAATGGCCGTCGCAATCAGAGTACCCGGCGGCACCCTCATGTAGGGTAACACTATGGGTCAGCCATCACGCGTGGGTGGTGGTGTGTCTGTCTCGATGTGTCTGTCTGTCTCCGTGTGTAAGTAGCAATAAAGCATTGCATTTTTGAAGGTAAAAATAAAAAATTAAAATGGCCACCACGATCAGGGAACCCGGCAACACCCGCACGAAGGGGAGGAGGGGGCCAAATGAAACCACAGGTGTGTGTGTATATGTGTGTGTATGTATGAGTGTGTGTGTGTGTTTGTGTGTATATATGAGTGTGTGTGTGTGAGTGTGAGTGTATGTATGAGTGTGTGTGTGTATGTATGTGTGTGTATGTGTGTGCGTCCCCACATGGCTCATTATAGTGTACATTGAATGAAAGGTTTCAATTCCTGCAACAAAACCCAGTTTCTTAGTCAAGTGTCATTTCAGAAATTGCTGGGGGAAACAGATGTGTGTGTGTGTGTGTGTGTGTGTGTGTGTGTGTGTGTGTGTGTGTGTGTGTGTGTGTGTGTGTGTGTGTGTGTGTGTGTGTGTGTGTGTGTGTGTGTGTGTGTGTGTATGTGTGTGCATCCCCACATGGCTCATTATAGTGTACATTGAATGAAATGTTTCAATTCCTGCAACAAAACCCAGTTTCTAAATCAAGTTTCATTTCAGAAATTGCTGGGGGGAACAGATGTGTTTGTTCAAAATGTTAACTCTGAAAAATAGTCTTGGCTTTAAAAAAAAACAAATGTTTGTGGCAATTGAGAAGGCAGAAAGAGGACTACCAAGCACATTAGATGCAGGAACAGTGTCTTTGAATATACAGTATATACCTTCAGTTAACTATAGAAAGCTGGTAGAGAACAATATTGCAGCCCATCAGCTGTGTATGGGGAAAACTGTAATAGACTCAAACTGCATACCAACACATTCTGCAGAAATTGTTTTTAGTGGGAAATTGCTAGGTTGTGGCTGGAGCCTTTGCTTTAAACTGACAGTGTGATTAAGCTTATACATGATGCTAGAAACACAGCACATGCTCTTCTAGGAAGTAAAGAGCAAACAGAAGAGAGGACTTGCATGACAAACAGGTGGTGTGTGTATGACCGGACATGGCAAATCCTGGAAGATTGCCCCCCCCAAAAAAACGGGAGCCATATTAACACTGCGTTATAAGCGGATCCGTGTTTTAGTGGATCACACTATAACGGGGTTGAGCAGTATTTCTTGTGTTTTGCAAACAAATGGCAAATGTGCTGTTAGCCATTTTTTACTATTAATGCCTTTGCCCATTTGTATGTGTGGTGATGGGGATAGAAGGGAGAGGAGGTGGGGGTAGTTTCCCCAGGTAGGGTGGTTAAGCCCTTAATTACTATAGCGGTTATTAACCACTAAGGTAATTAAGGGGCTAGAGGCCAGTAGTTAGTTTTTTTTTTTAATGTTGCTGCCCACAGAAAACACGGAGGACAGTTATGAGGATTAGGATGGCCTTCATCCTGGAAGGGGTAAGTACAACTTAATTGACTTTATGCTGGCTGGATAATATTTTATTTTTATGGGAAAATGCGCTATTATCCAGATCTAGATAATAGGGATTTTGCCCATTACTGTTCTGTATGTGTTAGGGGGAAGACTATTGGGGTTATCTTTGCTCCCACTGAGGGCATCAGTAACCACACGGGCAATCAATGGGTGTATTGGCTAGTGTTAGTGTTTATATTGTATTTTAATGTTTATTGGGGGTAGTGGGGATGGGTGAAAGTGGTATTTGGCCCATGGAGGGTGTTTATGCCTACCCGGTTGGTAGTAGGAGGGGTTAACCTCTTCATTATCTTAGCTGTAGTAACCTCTAAGGTAATGAAGGGGTTAACTCCCCGAAACACTTCTGGTAGGCAAAAAGACACAACACGGGCAAAATAAAACTTCACCCACCTCCTCTTCCCCCAATAAACCGGGCACTGGTATTTAAACCCTTCATTACCTTAGCGGTTAGCCGCTAATATAATGAATCTGTGTTATAATTTATTTTTATTACATAGGATGGAAGCAGAGTCTCCAGAGCTGGTATTAATGCATGTGAGCTCCAGAGAACACCAGCTTTAATCCGATGCAGTAAAATATATTTTTTCTTCAGAGTAACTTAAAGGATACCTTGAGGTGGCGAGATCAGAACCTGCGAGTTGCAGCCGCGATGAGAATCACTAAGGTACTAGAATAGCTCGATATTTTAAAAAAATGCATGTTAGAGCATTTTCTTCGCTTCCGCAAAGTTTGTTTATGTGGGAGCACTACTGATTGGGGAGAAGCACTTCTTGGCATCTTATCGAAGCTTTCTGAATAGCTACACTTGAAAACTCATTTGAGAAGTGCCAAAATTCTCGATAAGTCACTTATCGAAGCTACTAGAGTAGGCCCTTCTATTTGGCTTGATTCCAAATATAGCGCACTTTCCCCCACCCCCTTGGAGATATGTGGCTACGGTGTGTGGTGCGGTGCAATACCTGTGGCTCACAGGAGGCCTAAGCCTCCGCTGCTGGGAACCTGGGGTGTACCTGGATCGATGCTCAGTAGCACCTCCACCTGTTTTACTATAGGCCACCTAAGGAAAATATGCAGTCCGACCAACCAGGTCACGCACGGCCTAACTCTCCAATACGCCGTTCCCCACCTTGGAGTCACAATCCCCAAAGTACCTGAGGGGCCCTTGGGCACCCAACCATCCTGGTGTCCACAAGATAATACCCCACCCAATGTGTTGCGTTGGGTACCTGCTGGTTGATCCCACACCCGGGCACGCAGATTGTGCTGGATATGCAGATGGGATCCACGGATCCCTTGCTGAACCGCGATGCCTCCGGTGGGTGGGTCCCTCGTGGATGGTACCACCTTTAATAGTCCCTGTAGCACTGATGGATGATCTGGTCCCAGATCACCCTGATCCAAGATGCAGCCGCTTCCTTGCTTTGTCCATATGATCTGGTTCTACAGGGGCAGTGTCCCTCTCTATGGGCCTATCCCTGCAGCAACCACAGGCTACACTGGGGAGTCGGGGCCTAGCTGGGGCCTAACAGGCGGTATCTGGCCTAGTGCAGGTGCCACCTACACCTGCACACATAACCTATCCCTTCCTTGTCCCAGCTCCGACTGCTGGCGTGGTCCCAGCGCTCGAAATGTATCTATCTGCAAAAAGGGGAATCTCAGTGCTCTAGGCCATGTGATACATGTCCCCCACGGGCTTGTCCCCCTAATGGCTGATGCTCCGGGGGTCCTGCTGCGCATGCGCAAACTCTCTCACACCAGCGCCAACCCAACATGGCCGCCGGACTTGGGGATTCCTCTGCACATGCACGAAACGTGCGGCGCCCTGCAGAGGGAGCTGTCGGAACCTCCAGCAAGCCGATCGCCGCTCCATACTCCCCCGCAGTGCCGCCTGCACCTGCCTTTGCTGGTTGCTAAGGGGACACGGGGCACCAGGGGGGACTCTGCTATACAAAGGAATAAGAAAAGACTAAGACCAACACCAAATGTAAAATGGGAGCATGAAATGTGTTAGGACAACAGGTAGAAGTGAATATTATAAATTCCTGGACGATCATTTTGGAAGTCTTCATTATGAAGTAAATATGAGTGAAGATTTTCCATGATAATTTTTATACCGTCCTTTATCCTTGCTAGCATTTATGATTGTACTAGGATCATAAAACAGATGTGCATTTCTATATTTTATTTACCATCATACTCTTACTAATGCATAATCCACTCAAATTATCCACTCAAATTATCTGGGTCACTACATATCTATAATCTAAACAGATTGTTCATTGAGCAGTATTTATGTATACTGTACATTTGGAATATGTTTTCAGAAGCATACTGAGCTGTATTATGAGAAACAGTAGAATATATTTTTGGTTTAAAACACAATTTTAATGTGAATGGGTGCCAAAGATTCAAGGTCTTTACATAAGTTGTGAATCATGTTACTGCTTTATCATGTGCATAAAATCATAATTAATGGTTGGAACTATAATAATTATGCTATTGTAAGAATCAAGCACACAAACAACAAAAATACAAGAATGATTAATTTAATAATACATACAGTATGTAGCTAATAATAATATACTAATATATTACTAGATATATAATATACATTATAGAATAATACACTGTAGACTAATAAGGTCTTAGCTCTGAAAAACTGTGGCAGTCAGTCGATATACTGCGTTGAAAATTAGCTCTTGTTAATGCATTATCTTTTTTTTCTAAAATGTAAAAGTACTGTGGTAATAAAAACATTCCACCCAAGATCTGAGTATATGAATGTTTATAAATTGTAAAAAGATTTAATATTATCGATGTTTTTTTTTTTTTTGGTATGATGGGGGACCCTGCAAAATAAAAAAAGTAAGAGAGTTTACAGCAGGGGTGTGAAACATAAGGCATGTGGGCAGCATGTGGCCTGTAGAGTGGGGGGGAGTCCTGCACTTCCTCCTTCAACTTCCCATGCTGCTGCTGTGCTTGACTGCTGCAGGAACTGCTGTAGGAACTACAGTATCATGAGGCTTGTCATGCCAATGGTAGTGCCTGGTTTGCCTTTGCGTGATTCTGCTGCAGCGACCTCATGTCGGTGTGCTGAAATTCTCGCCTCTGCTTCTCCTCAATCCTCTATAATTAGGGTAAGAGAGAGAGAGGGGAGGGTGAGAAAGGGTGGGGGGGTACGAGAGAGAGGGAAGGGGGGTAGTAAGTAGAGAAGCAAGGAGAAGAGTTGTTAGTGAGGAGAGAGAGGTTGTAGGGAAGTGAGGGAGGAAGGTGTAGGGAAAGATGTGAATTGAAAGGAGAATGAATGAGAAGAATGAGAGAGAGAATGAGAGAAGATGAGGGGACATAGAAGGGGAAAGAGTGGGTGAGAGATGGGAGAGTGAGAGTGAAAATGGGGGGACATGTAAATGCGAAGCAGGTGAAAAGATATGTTGTTATGTGAAGGAAAAGCAGGTGAGAAGAACATGTAGGGGAAAAATCTTGAGAGGAGGGGAATGTGTGGGGAGAAGCAAGTGACTAGGGGAGCATAGGGAGAAGCAAGTGAGGAAGGAGCATGTGAAATCCTGAAATATTTGGATTATTTGCGTATTTTGAAAATGTATGGTACCTATGGCCCAAATTAAATACAATGAAATATAATCAGGCCCATCATATGAAATGAGTTTGATACCCCTGGCTTACAGTATCTAACCCCTAGCTTGTTTTGATTCTGAATCATTAAGAATGGAAGTCTGTGCACTTTAGGGAATAATAGGGACACTTTTTCTTTCTCTGTTTGTATGTACTGTATATACGGTATGTACAAATGTAACCAGAATTATTGCAACCCTTGGCACACTGCTCTGGGACATGCACAATGCACCAGCGGGAGCAGCAACCATTGGTTTGAGTCAGCCGCAAGCGCAATGGGTGTGTGGCTATCTTGATTTTTTTTATCCATGGGGGCCTGCCAGGGGTTGCAATAACATTGGCTACATCCATTTGTATATTTTTATTTATATAGGACCAACAGTGTATGAATTACTTTGCAAACGAAACAATACGATAAAAGGAATTATAATACACTAAGTGCAACAAACATAAAATGAGACAATAGGAAAGTATATACCTGCTCTAGAGAGCTTACAACCTAATGGTATGTTATGAGACTTGCAAATAAAGCCAGTGAGGAAGTAGGTGCTTTAAATGTCAGCGATTAGCCATGATGGTTGATAAGTGCTTCTATTCATGTTGGGCAGTAGCCATGAGTCCAGGATATTTTAGATTTGACTTAAAGGTGGGGAGAGAAGGTGCTTAGTGTATACCATGTGTGAGGGAGTGCCACAGGGAAGGGGCAGTGAGGAAAAATGTTTTAGGAGGGAGACCAGTAGAGGTGGAAGGTGTGAAAAGCTCGACCTAACAAAGCACTTACCTTGTGCGAAACGCGTAGCCAGCTGAACGTGGAGCTTTTTGGACCAAGAAGGACTCCGTAACTCCTGGCACACTGCAGTTCCTTTCCTGATTCCGGATGCGGCAATCAGCAGATCTGGTAAGAGCCCCAAGAAGCGGAGAAAATCAAATCCAAGATTACTCGTGGATGTGAGTGGACTTTTTAATCAATTTTTAGCTGTCTGTAATATGTGTATTATTAAACGTTTTGACCTAACACATATCTTGGATGTCTGTGGGGTGACTTATGAAGACCTTGCGAGAAGACAGACGCACACAGACACAAGGATTCAAAGAAATCACTGGAGGCAGTGACTCACACATGGCTGTGTGAGTCATAGTTTATTGATTTTTTCCACTACTACCGACTATTGCGTCCACATTAACCCAGGGGTGTTATAGATATACGGTGTATCCAGTCCCTGGAGAGGACCGAAAGATACCGCTACATGCAGTGACTCACACATGGCCGTGTGAGTCAGTTTTCACCCTATATTTTGATAGTCGTATTCACTCACCCCGGTCGCATCCCACCACGCATGTGCCAGCTGGAAGAGTCTATCATGACACCTTTCATTTTGCTGACTTACACAGGGCCGTGTAAGTTTATGTTTTAGTTTTCCTGCATCCCTCCACCTGCCGTTCCGTGCATGCAGCCATACTGTATATATAGAATATACAGTATTACTTCTGATTATCTGTTTTGTATTTCTTTTTTCCTTTTAATGATTTGCGCTCCTCATGTCTGCCACACCACTCACCAAAAGGATCCAGGGAGATTCTCTATTGGGCCATCAGACCATTCCGGGCCAGTATTTACTACAATTTATTTTTACTCTGACTAACGGCCTTCTTGCGTGTACACTGTTGCAAAGATATTACCATAGGGAAGCGCCCCAGTCTCTCTCACTGTGAAAAGGAGACAGTAATGAGCAGAGTACAAGAGACTAGCAGGAACATAAAAAGAGATCAAAGCTGATATGTAGGGAGGAACAGATGAGTGGAGAGCCTTGAATATAAGGAGGAGAACTTTGCAGTTTATCTGGAACTTGATGGGAAGCTAGGAGAGGGATTTAAGAAGGATACAGTATGAACAGGGACTTTTCTGTGATAAGGTTAAATAATTCTAGTTGCAGAATTTTGAATTAGATGCAAAAGGGGTGAGCCAGGGAGGTCTTCTTGTGATGGACCGAAACCAAGGGAGCACAAGGATACAGTAGAGGTAGGACACAATTGGATGAGCACTCATAAGAGCAATCATATGATCACTAGCCTTGGCATGGGAGTGGCCAAGGAGGGAAAGCGAGAGACCAATTTATTGGAGTACCCTCTGCCCTCTCTTATTCTTTCCAGAAAAATACTTTTTTCAGGAACTGAATTGGTATAAGGTATACTTATGGTCATGTTATTGGAAGCGAACACAATGTTATGCTATAATAATATGACATTATGGCTATGCTAATGAGATATACAACGACAGTTGTTTTACATACTGTAACAGGGGACTTATCCCTGTTCACAAATGTGCCTCTAATCCAGCAGTGTGGTGGTTAACTGCTGGTAGGCAATTAACTAACACCACCTGCCTGATTTAGATGGCTTAGAAAAGCCTGTCTGTTGAGACAGGAAGGGAGTCTCCTTAGCACACGTGTGAGCTGAACAAGGAAACAGAGCAGAGGTTCTTGAGTCTCCCAGGAGAGACTGACCAAGAGAACACAGATCTCTGGAGCTGACAAATAAGACTTCTAAACCTGGATGCTTATAATCCGGAGAAAAGGCAGCAACCCCGGAAACAGATAAGACTTTATTTTCCATTGACTGTTGTCTATATATATATCTATCTATATGACTTGGGCTGATTAATAGCCTGGGTAGCCACCCAGTTAAAAGGGGCTGGAATAGAAGGATACATATATGCCAAAGTGGAGATAGGTTTTCTTTGTTTGGCTCATTATTTCGCTTATGTTGATTGATTTGCTGTGTTTTAAGCGACAGGCACAATAAAGCCTTGTTATGATTTCACCTTACAACAGTCTCCATTGTGTACCTCTGCACATGTCCTCCTACACATACAGTACGCATTAACCTCAGGGAAAAGAACGTTGGTTACTGTTTAAGCTTAGTGGATCTTGCCATCTGTCCCTCTTGATTTATCCAACTTTTACATTCTTTACAACTCAATATGCCGTTTTGTTTTACTATGTACTAATACCATTGTGATATGTTAATTGGACTATTGTAGGTTGGCTATCCCTTTAGTCCAGATGCAACACACATCTCTCCTGTCTCACCTTCAAATACTGTACATTCTAGATAAGTTAACCAATTATCTGAGCAGATTTCTCAACCGAACTATACAAAGCACTTACTGCACCGACACACTTTATTCGAGCAAATACCCAGTATGTACCTGGCAGATACCTGGAATGCGCCGCTCCTGACCTCTGACAAGCCCCGTTGTGTTTGCCTTCCCAGCCTGGGTTCATGCCTGGCTGACGGGCGGCTGATCTGTTAAATGATAATGATTAGGATTTAATAGGCTGCAATGCTTCGCGTGTCTACCAGATGGCATAAATTCATGAATTGTAATGCAGTATATATATATATACTGTGCAGTATTGCAGCCAGCGGGAATAAAATGCTTCAATCCCTGCTTGGAAAATACCTCAATGCACTCGGGCAGAAAACAGTCACAAACCTCAATACACCCGGGTATACCCGAATTCGTGGGACTAGCCGAGCTCGAATAAAGTGTGTCGCCAGTGTATCTCCTTAGATCCGGCTCCAGAAACATGCTTATGGTTCTAAGGTTCAATAAAGAATCTGGTCACTCTGCTTTTTCTAATGAACACCCCACTTCTGGCACAATTTCCAGAATCTTTCCAATCCTCCTTCTGTCTAAGTTATTTCAAGAATTTGGCTGGTTCCTACTTTAAACATGTTTGTAACTTTAACTTGTAATCTTGTCAACACTATTTTGTGCCCAAGACATACTTGAAAACAAGAGGTCTTTTTTCTCAATGTCTATTTCCTGGTAAAATATTTTATAAATAAACTATTACAGTATTATCAATTCACCAACCTACAGAGAACTAACATCTACTCTATAATTTCCTTATTCTCCCTTCTTCTCTAATATAATCTATCATTTCAACTATTACATACTGACATCCTTATGTCTTACTGTCTACCTGTTTGCCCATATATCTACTTATGTGTCTGATTCTCTTGCCATATTTACTGTATATAAATGTATATCCCTATCTATCTCGGTAGGTGTATATCCCTTTTTGTCTACCTATGTACAGCTGATATTGTGGAATATTGCACTATAACGCTGAATATCATGGATTTTCAATAGGATTCAATAGCAGTGATAATACAAAATATCATTGAATATCCCAACATAACGTGCCATAACCTTTTTCTAAATCTGTATATGGATATCTAGCTATGTGTCTATATTTGGATCTCTATCTATAAAATGTATGCCTTATAACGATGCTCATCTCTGATAGGAAGCAGACCCGCTGGGCTAAGGTAGGGCGTATTTGATCACCGACCAGAGCCAGGGCACAGAGACCTAGTCGTAGTGGGGAAGAGAGTCCATTGCAGTGAGTAGGAGAGGTGGTCCACTGGGAGAGACCATAGGAGGAGGTTAACAAAATAAGATGGGCAGCTGGAGTGGCATTAGGATAGTCAATATGTATGTTAAAGTCTTTCAGCATGACAGCAGGTGTGTCAGAGGAGAGGAAGTGAGGAAGCCAGGCTTCACAGTTGTCAAGAAATTAATATGCAGGTCCAGGGGGTCATAGATAAAAGTGACACAGAGGGAGAAGGTGGAAAAGAGACAAATAGCATGAACTTCGAAGGTTGAGAATGAAAAGGAGGGAAAAAGGATTAGGACATGGAATTTGCAACGTGGGGAAATTAGTATGCCAGCTCCTCCATCCTGTTTATTCCCTGGTATGGGGTGTGGCTAAGGGAAAGACCACCAATGGATAGTGCAGCAGAAGAGGTGCTGTCGGAGGGGGTGAGTCAGGTTTCTCTAATGGTTAGAAGATTGAGAGACTTGGAAATGAATGTCATGTATTGTAGTAAGTTTGTTGCAGAAAGATCTTGCATTCCATAAAATATTTCAAATATGTGATGTGTTTGATAAAATACAATCAGCAAACACAATAAGTACATTTATTTTTTATAAATTTAACAATATAGATACATTTATAATCAAAATGGAACATGGGTTGCTTTATAAATAAGCAATCTATCTATAGGATGTATGTAGGGTTGTCACCACTCCGGGTTTCACCCGGAGACAAGAGGTTTTGGTCACGTATCTCTGGGCTATTGGTTTACATTGTAAATCTCTGGGTGGTGGCGGAATCCTGGGCATTCTCCTTGCATCACCCCAGGCAACTGCTGTCAATATGGTTGTGCAACATCAAATGGCACCACCAAATGGCACCGCATTTCCATGGCAACGGAAATGCTACATGACGTCATAGCATCACGTGACACCCGTTGACATGACAATGTGAAGTCACGACTTCATATGGTGCCGCGTTGCCATGACCACATGACGTCATATAACGCATCAGCGCCATAAGGTGTCCCATTGTCATGGCAACTTGACGCCACATACTGCACCGACACACTTTATTCGAGCAAATACCCAGTATGTACCTGGCAGATACCTGGAATGCGCCGCTCCTCACCTCTGACAAGCCCCGTTGCGTTTGCCTTCCCAGCCTGGGTTGATGCCTGGCTGAAGGGCGGCTGATCTGTTAAATGATAATGATTAGGATTTAATAGGCTGCAATGCTTCGCGTGTCTACCAGATGGCATAAATTCATGAATTGTAATGCAGTATATATATATATATACTGTGCAGTATTGCAGCCAGCGGGAATAAAATGCTTCAATCCCTGCCTGGAAAATAACCCAATGCACTCGGGCAGAAAACAGTCACAAACCTCAATACACCCGGGTATACCCGAATTCGTGGGACTAGCCGAGCTCGAATAAAGTGTGTCGCCAGTGTAGCGTACTGTTGTCATGGCAATGTAGCCACATTGACAGCAGTAGCAGGGGGGAGATGCCGGAAGGATGTTGGAAGGATGCCAGAGGATGCTTGGAGATGCCGCTGAAGGTAAGAACTAAATGGAAACATTTTATCTCCGGGTTAGCCTTCAGTAGAAAGTGGCAACCCTGGGTGTATGTGATTATAGAATCTGTAAAGGATTTAAACAAAGAAGCCTCGTACTTACTGTACTAGAACAATTAAACATTGCTCTTTAAGCCTTGGTATTTTGTCTGGCATACCTATGCTGCAAATCGACATTCCATGAAAGATTGACTTCTGTAATTAAATATTGAAATTAACTGTTTAATGCTTCTACATCAAATCATCCCATAATGACCCATATTTGTAAAGCAGTTTTTTGCCATAAGACATTTTCATGTTTAAATTGGGTTGTAATGTATTTTCCAGTGCAGAAAGGTGTCTTGTCTCTTTATAGTTGTACGTATCAAGGAATGTATTAAGCATTGTGTTTTTGATCATTACAATTTTCTATCATTAAGGTAGCACTATGATGTACAGTATAGAATGCTTCTGTCACAGGAAAGCAGCTTCCCAGTATTTTGAACAAGGGCTCAAATAGTCCAGTAGCTCTGTGGAGGTCCAAAATTCCCAGACTAACAAGTTTATGTCTAAAATAAAATACTTGTTTGATGTACTGTATTTTCCAGTTTTGAGGTGAACTGTAAGAGAAAGAGGAGTGGCCAGAAACTTTGTTGAGCCTTGAGGCTATGAACAGTCTTTTGGAGTCAGATCTCAGATGATACGTGCTGCATGTGGTAGGGGTAAGGTGCTTGTTCAGATAGACGGGTAGCTTGGACAGATAGTACTTAAAGGCAAGGCAGGAAAGATTAACTTTGTGCTTAGACTCAGGCACTGGCTGTCTGTGTGATGGTCCTGAAAGAGGAAAACATCATATCATCAAGTACATTCATACATAACTTCGGTAAGCACATTTGGATAGATTTGCTAAGCCACAACAGGCATTTTTGAACATGTCTCTTTATTTCTAGAACATTTTAGCAGTAGAATATATAAAGCCCCCGATCAACAAACTGTTGCTGAAATTTAGAAGGCCTTTACTCCCATGCTGAATCATGCTATAGTTTATAAGTCTTTTGTGGAGCAAAAACATTTAGAGTGACCTCTCCTTTTCAAGTATATCCTAGACACAAAGTTACATTAAGTATTTCAAGGTGTCTATTCTATGATGTTTGCAATGGCTAACCTCAGAAGTTTGGGATGTATTTAGGCAGACACAGGTAAATAGGTAAAGCAGTGGGGTGATCATTTGCAGAAAAAAGAGCAAAAAGTTTTTTCGGTGAAACTTAAGACTGGAAGCAGATTGAATCTTGGGAGATAAGTGCTCGGTATAGTGGGTATTTAGATACCTTTCATAAGATGATTAATCAGGTTATACAGGAACTTTTTGAGATATTGAGACTCTTTCTCTTGCTTAAACTATTGTTCTTGTTATTAGTGAACAGTTACAGTATATGGTCTTCAAATAGGCAAATTATTACTTTACACTAATTGATCACTTACCACAATGTGGAAGGCATGTCCTAAAGTATTTTGTATTGTTATGAGGGAACACATGTAAGCATGTCACATACGTTATTTTACTAATGTAAGTACTTAGTAAAAGAGCAAGTTACCTGTATGAGTGATGATGTTTTAGGTTGTGTCAAAAGTGACATGTATACATGAGATTGATATCTAAGAGTTGACCCACTCCTTTGTAGGTGTCAAGTGCAATGGGAAAGTGGTGCCCATCAGTCATCTGTGACTGGGCTGCGTTTGCGTTGTCAGCCAACTTCTTTTTTACCTTCCATTTTCTGTCCTCTCAGCCTTTCTTGACTTTGTCAATGGATCGGACAGCATACCCGAGGGCATTTAGGTGCTCCAGTGTGCACCCTCTAATCCGCTGTTTCTCTAGGTTGCTGGTCCTGGATAATAGGGAAACTAATAATTTGGAGTGGTTATCCACCACTCCATTTATAAGTATTTCCAGCTCCTCGTCGGTGAACATCTGGCTGCGGATCCTCCCAGCATCAGAAGCAGGAGCAGTCCCAGCAGTTGAGGTAGATGATGTCTTCAGTAAGTGAAGCGCTGGAAAAATCACATCGTAGATGCATGAAAAATAAAAAGAATATACAATAGTTTGACCAATTTCATAATAAACTCATGTGTGTATAGATTTGTCTATTGCCCTCACAAATTTCTCCTTAGAAGTATAGTGTATCAGAGATACAGCCTCTCTCTGATGAGTGCAATGGTGGTTTTCCTCAGTGCATTATTGTTTATGGATGCAGCAGTGGTCCTCCCATTTGTCTCAAAAGTGAAAAGAGACTTAGATAGTGTAGTCTGTCTATAACCTGCATTGAAAGGTAACAAAATGTACAGAACTGCACTCACATTTTGCACAAAAATATTGCATATTGAAATGGTAAGAACTGAAGATCCGTGGCGTCTCTCTCGACGATATCTGCTGGTTCTTGGATTTCTTCCGCGTTCCTATATCTCTTCCGGTGACGTCTCATCTGAGGGTGGAAGCACCTGGACTCGGCTTGTTCGGTTGCCTGGATTCCCATTCTCTGAGCAGATTCTACGCGTTTCGCCGGAGCTTCTTTATGGCCTGCTCAGCCATGTTAACCGTATAGCAGTCTAGCTGAAATAGCTGCGTTTTTCAGTTTCTAATGGATATTTATTTCAATTTGAAACATGTTCATGGGCGTCCTCACAGCACATTCCAAAATGCATTTGCAAACTTTTTTTTTGCAGTTTCCTAACCTAAACAAATTCATGGAAGATTTAACATATTACCTACGCTCATCCCTTAATGAAGTATGCTGCTGGTAAAAGGATTGGGTTTACATTTTTGGAAAATGTCCCCCGATGAAGCCAGTTATGGTGAAATGTACGTAGGGTACGTCTGACGTCACCTCCATGTGACGTCGGCTCATCGGAGAGGTGTGGGCCTGTTTCCTGTCTGAGTACTTCGCAGACTGCATCTGTGGGCAGCAACAGCGCTCAGACTTAAGGTTATGCCTGTCCTTTATTTAGCCACCTATAGTTAGTCTATTTTACCTCTCAATTATACCCAGCAATAGTGAGCCTGCCTGAGGAATATATACATAGGGCAGCTCCCTTAGCCTTCAGGCAGCTATTACATTAGCAGCGTGCAGATAGGGTGTCTCTTAGAGAGCTCCTGCATACCTGAAGGGCTATCAGTATACACTGTATGGGTCAGCTGGGATCAGTGATTAGCCATCATCTAGTGCTGTTCACTCCACCCAGCTATGTGAAGGTATATGGTCTTATTAGCACCCCTGTGTCTGCCACAGTTAATATTTTTCTCTGGCAGCACTCTGTGTGCATACTCCTACCAAACAACTATAATCACTAGTAGTTTTGTGGTAAGGTGTCCCTATACTGGGCTCCCCTTACGCGGTGGACTAATACTGTGCTAATTCAGGATACACCCTGTCTTTTCAGGACACCATACAGGTATTTCCTACACCATTTAAGTGTTATACTATGTCTAATAACAGTTATATATAAATCACAGCAATACTTGTACTTCAGTTACACCTACACACACCTCTTCGGTTCTTTTAATTGTTTTTATCAGTTTTGCGTCTTGTATATGTGGTTTCCAAACAGTTTTATTTTAAGTTTACCTTAATAAAGATTATGTTTTAATTTAGGATGCTTCTCTTTGTGCCACATTAAAGGGATACTTTTCTATCTTAGACTTACATTTATGGAAACCAAAAAGATCAAAACCTGTGCTCCTACTAATTTGGGCTAAAATATACTGGTGACATTTTTACATTTAGAAACTAAGTCAGTGTAACAAAGGAGTGATTTGGTTGCATCTTTTGATCAAACCATGATTCAAGCCTGCCAACCTCATCAAGGTAAACTCTGTTTAGCAGGTACCAACACTGAATATATGTAATTTCTTATTGTCCGATGGACTGAACTTTGTGAAATATGGGAAAGTGCCCTGAAGGGGTTAAATAAATAAAGCATACGCTTTTGTGATTTAGTGCAATGAAAAGCTGGCCAAAACCAGTATCCGAGTTCCCTTATTATACAGGCGAACTGTTGGTGCACAAGTACCCTAGTGTGAAATCTTAAAACCTACACATATCTCTTCTTTCTGTCAGCCATAGTCACTCACGTGCTCTTTAGTGGAGGGTGAAGTGTAGACTGACATTGAGGTGTATTATACCGTTATGCTAAATGAAGAATTGGTAGGAGCTCTATACTGAAGGAAGGAGCCATATACCTCCAAAGAAATAGATTCCTGTCAAACCGGTTTGCAGAACTTTAAGGGCTAAAAGTTTCTCAGAAATTACACATTTTCACAATCAATTGGCTATTTTTCCAATAAATCGTAGTTCTGTCACAATTCGCAAGTACTGTAATTCGCCAATCATTTACTTTTTAGTAATCATGTCAACTCCCATCCAGAGCCTGAAACAGGGTTTTTGAAGATGAGAGCCTATTTTATTGGACCCAGTGACTTACTGTATATACTGTACCTCCCCGAACACTCCTTTATACAACACGTTTAGAGTGCATGTACAGTACCTGTGCACTAACCCTGAAGACTCATTTTAAAACATTAAATTGTTGACTCTCAAAGTGCTCAGATTAACTTATTCCTTTGCTGCTATTGATATTTTTCATTGTGATATCTTTGTCCTTATGTATAAGTTGACAGGAGCAATTCTTTCACTATTAAAATACTCTATCTTTTTACTAGTTCACTGTCCTTGTCTTGAAGCTTATTTAAACAAACTGTTTTCTCCTCCCCATCAATAACATACTCCTATCTTTTGAAGTACTGGAATATAGCAGCTGTCCTGACATTGAAAATCCAAGGCTTCGGAAAACTTGCATGATGGTAAATCAATACAGATACAATGTCTAGATTGAAACCTCTTTTGCAAAGGAAGATTCCATACAATGTGTCTCAAATGGTCTTTTATTGTTGCAACATTTAGTATGATAATGTAGCAAAGATTAATTATGTATTTTGAGATTTAATCTGTGATTTTTTTTAAGGAAAAATAATTGAATGTATTTCTAGATTTGTTTTGGGTTGTGATATATTTTATTGGACCAAAAATATACTGTAATTCTTCACAGATGTACAGTAGGGGTACTTTACAGGAACAAATCCTCCCTAAGTCTCCTGGTCAGAAAGCGTATTGCACAGCAGATGCTAATGCCAATTATTGACTATGGAGACATAGTATATGGCTCGGCTCCTCAAACCCACCTTAGCAAACTTGACACCCTCTACAATTCAATTTGTCGTTTTGTTCTCCAATGCAACTACACTGGCGACACACTTTATTCGAGCTCGGCTAGTCCCACGAATTCGGGTATACCCGGGTGTATTGAGGTTTGTGACTGTTTTCTGCCCGAGTGCATTGAGTTATTTTCCGGCAGGGATTGAAGCATTTTATTCCCGTTGGCTGCAATACTGCACACTACATATATATATACTGCATTACAATTCATGAATTTATGCCATCTGGTAGACACGCGAAGCATTGCAGCCTATTAAATCCTAATCATTATCATTTAACAGATCAGCCGCCCATCAGCCAGGCATGAACCCAGGCTGGGAAGGCAAACACAACGGGGCTTGTCAGAGGTGAGGAGCGGCGCATTCCAGGTATCTGCCAGGTACATACCGGGTATTTGCTCGAATAAAGTGTGTCGGTGCAGTACAACACACATCACTGCGAAATGCTCAAAGAACTAGATTGGTCATCACTAGAGTCTAGGCGCAAAGTTCACCTTTCCTGTCTCACCCTCAAATACTTTCTGGGCAAGCTACCCAGCTACCTGAACAAGCTCCTCACCCCTACCACATGCAGTACCTATCACCTGAGATCAGACTCCAAAAGACTATTCATGGTCCCAAGACTCAACAAAGTATTTGGACGTTCCTCCTTCTCCTTCCGTGCACCCCAAAACTGGAACAACCTACCAGAGACTCTCATATCCACCACCAGCTTAAGTTCTTTCAAATCTAAGGCTGTCTCACACTTTAATCTGGTCTGTAACTGTTTCATACGCTCATAATATATATTTTCTTTAACTGTGCATGCAATGTCTTGTATATAAATGTATACCTTGTTCATTTATGTAACTGTATTTGTAACCATGTATTATTTGTTTTACTCTGTGCCCAGGACATACTTGAAAACGAGAGGTAACTCTCAATGTATTACTTCCTGGTAAAATATTTTATAAATAAATAAATAAATAAGTATTAACATATACTGGCACCTATGGTATTTACTACATTTGGCAAACAGCTTTTTAGGACAAAAATAGTGTAGGTAATTCCATTTCAACTGCGCTTGTGTGCACCTGTGTACTAACCCGAAATGTTGCGATCTCTGGCTTGTGCATGACATGTTTTCATTTTTTTTTTAAATGTACAGTACAACAATAATAATAATAATAGCATAATCTTGTATAGTGCTGCTAGTTTTGCGTAGCACTTCACAGGTTCCTGCCCCGTGGAGCTTACAATCTATGTTTTGGTGCCTGAGGCACAGAGAGATAAAGTGACTTGCCCAAGGTCACAAGGAGCCGACACCAGGAATTGAACCAGTCTCCCCTGCTTCAAACTCTCAGTCAGTGTCTTTACTCACTGAGCAATATGCGACTTCCTCAGGGGGTAATTCCCTGAGGAAGTCGAATACTGCGACGAAACGCGTAAGGCAAAGACTAGGATCCTCTACTTATCTGTGGACTATCTATTCACTGAATAGTGCTGGGTTTATTGCACCCAAGTTCTCCCTGTATCGTATTTACCGCCCATGTATGCGGTACTGACGACCGCGCGATCCGGTACAACTATCGCAAGACTTTGACCAGGAAGAGACTCTGTGTGGACGCACACTCCTGGTGTCTGTGGCAGAAGGATACCGGCAACCTTACATGTGGGTTGGTGTACCAGACAGAGGAACGGGTGAAGTCCTTAAAGATTTTGTTCTGAGATCCTTGCTTATCTTTAGTCTATACATTGTGAGTGTCCGTGTTCCTGGCATCGATTTTTTTATTAAATTATTTTATACAGTATTATGCTATGGGAGCCGCGCTGTCTTCTTTTCATTTTGTAGTGTGAAGAGGAAAGTGGTTGTTCCTGGAGACTGTCAGCGGCGTCCCCACAGCATCCAGTTCGGCACTTTCTGATTCTGGGTTATCCTTTCCCTTCCCCCATTCCCGTTTTGTTTTCCCCGGTTTGTTTGTATTTTTGTGTGTCATATGTTATATGTTGTGTGTCCATGTGCAGTCACAGGCAATTTTTGCTATAATATTTACTGTGCACTATCTCATATCCTTTAATCGAGGCTAGCGCAGCAGTTTTTATCTTTTTTCTTCTAATATATATATAATTGAATAGACGATACTGTTCTGTGGCTAATGAAATGCTTTTATTTGTGAGAGCTTTCGAGATACACTGATCTCTTCTTCCGAAGGTGTTACAATGAATAAAGCAAGCAAGGTTTAATTAAAAACAGTGCATCTTGGAATGTTATCTGTGACTGAATTGTGTATCTCGAAAGCTCGCACAAATAAAAGCATTTTTTTTAGCCCCAGAAAGGTATCATCTATTCATTTGTGATTATTAAATTCGGCTAACACAGTACAGATACCTCTACATATATAGCAGGGCCCAAGTCATGCGGCGTGTTCCGTTGTAAGGACCCGCTGCAAAGCAAAAATCACCGGAAAGAGGAACCGGCGATTTTTGTTATGTGCGCATGCGCACACCGGCAATGCGCCATTCTATGCATGCGTAAAACCCTCCATTCTGCGCATGCGCGAACCCAGACCGGCCTGTTCTGCGTATGCACAGACATGGCGCCCCCCTTCTTGGAACCCCCGAATCGGCGGATCGCCGAGAAGCGGGGCCTTGCTGTACATACACACACACACATACATACATATATATATTATATTATATATTATATATACATATATGTGTGTGTGTGTACAGCAAGGCCCTGCTTCTCGGCGCTCCACTTTTTGGCGATCCGCCGATTCGGCGGTTCCAAGAAGGGGGCCGCCATGTCTGTGCATACGCAGAACAGGCCGATATAATAAATATAATATATTTTGTTTAGACTGCGCCTATGGGTGTATGGCAATATATCTAAATGTCCCCTTTGTTATGGGGCTCTGGATAGTATTTGCAAAAGATATATCAATTTGCTCAATGAATGATAATCAATAACAGAGATTTGCAAGCATATTATTACTCCTACTGAATTGATAAAGTATTTCAATAAATCATTAGCAATAACAAAGACTAGAGCAAATGTTAATATAGATTATGCTGCTAAACTAAAATATGTAAACAATATATAAAACATATTAAAAAAACAACATAAAAAGACCAAAAAACGTAAAAATAGTCCGGTTGCACTGGGACCACAATGGGTTAATCTTAGTAAATCTTCAGGATGCTGGCAGTCTTCTTCATGGGTACAACTACTTCCTTCATGAGACCTGAATAGAAAAAATGAGAAGAAAAAGTGCCCGATCCTAGTGTAATACCAGTGAGTGTAATTTTATGGTCTTGAACAATAACAATTTTAACTCACAAACATCCGATATTTTCAAGCGTTGTATGATAATTCATGCCCCAACATGTGATCCAAGACACTGCTCTGCTCCATCCATCGTGGGATAGCCTCCTTGAGAATCCTCTCAGTGGGTGTTACTCTTTATCGAGTCCTCTGGCAACCAGCAGTTGTTCAACAGCGTTCCAAGTGGAAAAGTTCCTGCCGTGAGAAGCTGTGTGTAAAGATTTTTAATCACACCACCAGAGAAGAAGGTTATACTCTGCCTTAGAGTATTTTGATCTTATCTTGGCAATCATATACAAATCGGTGATATTTTCTGGAAGTCCGATAACACCAGGTATTGGAGTTTAGGGAGTAGCAGGTGAATAGGTAATTAGTCGTTAATTCTCATTTGTAAAACTGTTGTTAATGTAATGCATACAATATGTAATTAGGTGATGCATACTCCTTTGCATGCTAATTAGCAATCCTGGCATTAAATTTAGCCCACATTTATCAAATCAATACATTGAGTTATCTCTGCGTATATAGGTATTAAGCCTTTTGTAAAGACGGCAGTAAAAATAACTTTTATGTTACCATTAACAAACAGCATTATCAGTATTGAAGGTTAGTAAATCTAGGCTAATAAATGTATGAATACAAATCACTGGCTTTTGTCTCTGTGCTATGCTTTCTAGCAGTTTTTAAGAATGTGGTGAAATTAGGATTAAAGTTCTTTAACTTGCTTTTGTTGGAAATGTTCAGGTATAAATCATAGAATCGTTATAAATTAAACATTCTTACATTTATGAAAAACACAACTATAGTTACAAAAGGTGGGCATATGTGTTTTAGACTGCAATTAATCTAAGCTTGTTTATACAAGAACACTGCATGACCCATTATATCACACTCAAAAATATATGATAGGTGTGGCTACTGAATTAAATCACAGCTAGCATATAGTTCGTTTTATGGACAATATACAGTATAAGAATACTTTTTTTTTTCATTGTGTCACACATGGTTTTGTTTGTACTGTACAATAGGTGGAATGCAAAAAATATAGATCTTGCACTCACCCTTTGTTGATGTGTATATCTGGTGATCTGGTCCATTACCTCCACCAACAGGTACAATCAATTTATGCAAAAAAATTAGACCGGCACGCAAACAATAAATATTTATGCTTAAATTGATTTCTGTGTTAACTGTGTTATCCTGGTTGGAACGCTTGGCAGCGCAATGCGTTCCATATACAGGATGTGACATCAGGGATCCTTGGTTATTATGGAATGCATGCAAAAGCGGTATGTGTTCCAGATACCAGAAGTTATGTTACCTAGGCGTCAAACGGAGATGGAGAACAACTGTACGAATGAGGTTTTATATCACTAGTTCAGAATGAAGGAGGTAATCAGGTTAATTACAGATATGATAGGGTATACAACTCCAGCACAGGCCATTGCTTAGTTAAGCCTGAGGAAAGGGCAAGATGCCCTGAAAAGCTAGTGTTGCTTGTTTGGGTAAAATCTGTGTGGCAAATATGTATCTCTAAAATTACTTTTCACTTGCCATTTACACTCTCTGTGGGTATCAATTTGTGATTGAACAGTATTTTTGTAAAAATATTTGTTTTAAATTTTGATTACGCTTATTTTTGTCAATTACTTATTGAGTTAGCAAAATATTTATTGTTTGATTGCCTGTCTAAATTCAATTTTTGCATGTACTGCAGGTGGATTCATTTTCTAAATTTTTGAAGAAACTTTTGGCTAAATAGTATATATGTGTCTAGAGTGCAAAGATAGCATTGCTTTTACAATATTAAATGTTATTCAAAAGTTCTTCTTTATAAAGCTTTGTCTTCATGTTTGCCTATTTTTGGGTAGTCATACTCAGTGAATAAATGTTTCACAAATACTCTATGTCTTTCGAGATTAGAATTTTTTTTCCCCGTCATAAAATGCCAAAGACTTCCTTATCTCAACCAAGGATTATTTACAAGTAAATATCAACGTTTTGCTCGTTTCAAGCAGCAGGCATCCTATATTCTGTACAGTATATTCTGTGTAGGCCATAAATAATTCCGCAATGGCTATCGTATATATATATGCACGTGCTGCTTTAGGTGTTAAGACAATCCTTCTATTGAAGGAACCTTCAACATGTTCAGATGCAGCCATGAGTATCCAAACACTTGCCTTGGAAAATCTGGGGCAATCTCCCAGTAATGCTGCAACATTTCTGTGACATTTCTGCAGACAAACTAATGGCCCATCAGATTAACACAGTGGGGGTCCATGGCAGTCCCATTCATGTTAATCTGAGGGGCCACTTGTCTGTCTGCAGAAAAAAAAAATATTTGACCAAAATTTTTCGAGAGCCGCAATACATGTACTGTATGAATATATATACTGTAATTACACCCCCACAAACACATACATATACTGTACACATCCTAATAGGTATATACTGTATAAGCATTAACATAGGACAAAATAAATTTGGAATAAAATGCATCTCACAATAATAAGTCCCTTTATTTAGTTTTTTCCCTGTTATTCTGTTAATACAGTTCGTCATTTCCACCCTTGTGCAAAAAAACGCTAAATAAATCAAAATATGCTTGGTCCTGCATATTTATTTACTCCCCCTCCCTCCTCTCTCACTCTCCCCACTCTCACTCAATCCCCCCAGACACTCAATTCCCCCCTTCCCCTATCACTCACACAATTCCCCCATACCATATGCAATCACCCATCTGCCTTCCTCACATATAAGTAAATATATAAATGGGGGAAAAAAAGTCTATCATAGGAATCAAATCTGGCGGAGACTCAAATCATCTATGTGGGGGGTCCGAACCCTGAGAGCAGGAAGGTTTTCAACCCCTCAGTACTGTGGGCTCCTGTTGGAAGATCTTCCTTTTAACACACTGTTCCTTCCAAAGAAAACAAATAAAGTAGATACCGACTCACCAAAAAAAAGCTATTTATATGCGAGAGGGCAGCGTTGCTTTACTTTATGGTGAACTAGCTGATATACCCGGCGTTGCCCGTGATGTAATTTTCTGCCTCCCCCATCCTCCCTCTCAATTCCCTTCCCCCCCTCTTCACAGCTGTTCAGGCTTCCCCCCCTCTCTCTCCTGACTCCTTCTCTCCCCCTCCTCTCTCCTGATCTCCTCTCCCCCCCTCTCTCCTGACTCACTCTCCCCCCTCTCTCCTGACTCCCTCTCCCCCCCTCTCCTGACTAACTCCCCCCCCTCTCCTGACTAACTCCCCCCTCCTCTCTCCTGACTGAATACCACCCCCTGCCTGTCCGCTGTGCGCCGCCATCTTACCAGTGGCATCTGCAGGAGGAAGGGGGTCCTTCCGGAGGCTGCCTGCCCACTGCCTGTCCCCCCGTCGGGGAGGGAGGGAAGTGAGCGTTGGCAGCTGGGGCAGGAGGGCCGCACTTCCCCTCCGTCCGGGAGCCGGTGGGGGGGAGGGAGAGAGTTGGGTGACGTCATAGAGCCGGGTGACGTCATAGAGCCACCAATCTGAGGCTGAGGACCAATCAGATTCACCGCAGCTAGTACCAACCTTTCGATTTTATATATTAAGATAATCACTAGTTTTGGGATCTGTGTGTGTTTAGGCGTCTTGATTTGGCAGGTTTTTCTTGTTGGGTGCTGGAAGTTGAGTCAAATGGCTGGTGTGAGGGATATGAGCAGAAAGGAAGAGGTGAGGCTGAAAGGGGGAAAATGCAGCCCTGCTGACACACACACATACACACTCTCTCCTTAGGCCGCGCTTATAGTGCTGGCGACGGCGACGCAACCAATGACGTCACCCGTCGCCGTTAGCGAAAGTTGTAATTAGGTTTTTTGCGATGTCGCTGGCGACAACGCCAATGATGTCACGAAGGTGGTGGGCCGCACAATTTGATTGGTTTAGAGACAGTAACACGTGGCGACTGTCTCTAAAAAAATCAAATTTACCCGGCTTCAAAATTTGTGGTCGCCGTCGTGCTTACTATAAGCACTTGCGACGGAGTCAATGTATTTGTTTTGGAGTGACGTCGCGTCGCCGTAGCAAGGCACCCTTATGCTTTGAGCATCCCAAGAAGTTTAAATGGGGACCAGCCAGGGCCACGTCACCTCTGGCCCTGGGGCTCTAGGTCCAACTCTCTCATGTTGGTGGCAATGATTTCTGGACACTTCAGATGTCTACAAAGCCTATATTTATCGAGCCATAGGTTTCATGTTCTGTATTTTGGGAAAGGTTACTTTGTCAACAGAATAGTTCGTTTTTTTTTATACAATATATGACTCAAATAGTGAACTACACAACATTAAAGTGCCATACAAGGTCTCGACTACCTTTTGATTATATATATATTTTTTAATCAAAATAATATATTAATTAAAGAGCATTTGATCAAGGCATTTGTTTTTGAGCTTCAATCTTATTGTATTGATTGCAATTTTAATTTCAAGGGGCAAAAACCTGTTGAATTACTTATCAGTTTAAATTGTGACATTATCTGAAAGGATTTTGCACATTTCTACTACAGCTGCTTTAAAACATAAAAATATACATTGCTGTCTGTACAGACACAGTGCGGTTAAATGACTTGCACAATTACTGTTCATCTTTGATTCTCAGAATAATAATAAATGTACCCTTTGTTCTGTTACAGGAGACTATGTAGTAATGACAGTATACTTTGATCTCAGCAGAAGAATGGGCTACTTCACAATTCAGACCTATATTCCCTGTACACTTATTGTTGTTCTTTCTTGGGTGTCTTTTTGGATTAATAAGGATGCTGTTCCAGCTAGAACATCATTGGGTAAGAATATTTTTGTTCTTTCTTTTTATAAGTTATTACATGATGTTACTAAAGCACTTTATTTTCAATTAAAGATAACACAATGTTGATAACATAGCCTGATTAATATGCATGAAACATAGAAATAGCCTCATTATAATTTATTCAGGTGCTAATGGGAAGAATATTGTTTCACTCAGATTGCATTGAACTAATACAATTTGCTGCTATGTACTGTAGCTCCTCATAATCATAGTTTCATTGTAGAGTTACTCATTATTGTTTTGATATATTCTGATAGTTTATGAAGTAATGAAAATGGAATTTTCATAATGAGTAAATGCATCTTATTCAGTAAGCTGCCATAGTATCAATCCGGCTCCATTGCACGGAAAACATAAATGATTTAATGGAATGAATATTGGATGTAAGATCATGGTGTATGATGGGCACCGGATCAGTGACCTCCAAATCAGGAAGTGGATTCCATTGGCTGGAGAAACCTCTGAGTATAGCAGGAGAGATAAGCTGTGCAACAGAGGCCTCAATCAGGACAGCATGAAACAGGCAGAGTGCAGTACTGAAGGATGAGTCAAGAGCGAGGTCAGGGACAGGGTGGAACAAAGTAATGACAAGCTGTTGTCAGGGACAGGCTGTACACAGGAATGTGTCAGGAACATACCAGGTCAGGATTCAAAGAAGAGTTACAGAACAGAGGCTGAAATGATCTGGATGATCCACAATGAGCCATCCACTGAAACAAAAACACAAAGGAATAGGGGAGCACAGGGTGAACAGTGATAATATATATGACTCCTAATTGAGAGTTCAGCACTGAATGTGCCGAGTGGGTTAGAATAGTCAGTGAGGTGCTAATTACTTGGCTCAGTGCTCAAGGGGTTAAATGCCCTAGTCAAAGCACAAGCGCAGTACCTAAATGCCAAACCAACCGGGGAGGGGGGGGGTTAATAAATATATATAAATATATATGAATATCACTCACACGGCTCTGTGTGAGCGTGGGTGTAACAGAGGTTTATTTTCCCTTCTGTGTGGTGGAGTATGCCAGGGCAGGGTCTCCCCTCCATGTCCGCATTCCGGTATGTGGTGGGCAGCTTCCCCCTCAGTGTAGATGGGTGCAGAAACAACCAGGTTCAGTAAATAATCAATACTTTATTACAAAAATAAATCCACACTTACATCTAAAAAGACTGTGGCGGCGCCAGAGGAATCGGTGCCTGCGTCTGCTACAGGTTTGATCCCTGCTTCTGCGTCCGGATTCAGGGCTTTGACGTTGGCTTGGCGTGTTCCTACGGTGGCCGCTTCAGATCAAAACAAGAGCTACGCGTTTCACCTACACCTAGGCTTCGTCAGGATCAGATAAAGTCCAAAAGTCTTCTACCGGTATTTAAGGGGGTATAGTCCAATCAAAAGTTGATTAAGTCCCTTCTCAGCTGTGACTTATGGCCCTTTGCTGAATAGACCATTACTCATTTGCATATCCTTGTGGGCCGGGCTGTCCAAAGGCATTGCATGATACTGTGTATCTCTGCACACCTAATATTGTCCCTCCCGTTTGTGAGCGGTGAAATACTGGCTGTAGGCTGTCAGTCATGCCGACGGAGGGTTAAGACAGTAGAAACGCATACAGTACATGTACACTCAGTGATGATAATACAATAAAACAATACTTTGATGATAAACCATAACAATCAAAATAAAAGTAAGAATGAAATAAAAGCCCAGTTGGCAACCAAAAACACAGTGGGAAATGAACCCAGCTTTTAACCTTAATTAATAGACATGGTGTACATATATATTAAGTCTCCGAATGGGATGTACAGTAGTCCAAAAT